>NC_057812.1:436335129-436635129 GCF_018294505.1 Triticum aestivum | reverse complement strand
ATCGGTGACTTGTTGGATGATATTCATCATGATACAGTTATAACCTAGGGCGATACGGCACTAGCTCCGGTTCATCGATATAATGTAGGCATGTATTCCGTAAATAGTCATACGTGCTTTATTAAAAGAACTTGCATGACATCTTTTGTCCTACCCTCCCGTGGCAGCAGGGTCCATATTGGAAACTAAGGGATATTAAGGCCTCCTTTTAATAGAGAACCAGAACAAAGCATTAACACATAGTGAATACATGAACTCCTCAAACTACGGTCATCACCGGGAGTGGGCCCGGTTGTTGTCACTCCGGGGTTGCCGGATCATAACCGTAGTAGGTGACTATAACTTGCAAGATCGGATCTAAAACATGGATATGATGATGAAATCATAAATGGCTTAGATCTGAAATCATGGCACATGGGCCCAAAGTGACAAGCATTAAGCATGGCAAAGTCATAGCAACATCAATCTAATAACATAGTGGATACTAGGGATCAAGCCCTAGCAAAACAAACTGGATTACATGATGAATCTCATCCAGCTCCTCGCCGACCAGCGAGCCTACGAAGGAATTACTCACTCCTGGTGGGGAGCATCATGGAATTGGCAATGGAGAAGGGCTGGAAATGACGAAGAACGAACATCCCCCTCTCCGGAGCCCCAAACGGACTCCAGATCTGCCCTCCCGAGGAAGAACAGGGCCTGGCGGCGGCTCCGTCTCGTGGATCGCGATAATTCTTTCTCCCTTATTTTTTCTGGAAATATGTGAATTTATAGTATCAGGGGGGTCGTCAGCAGGGCCACCAGGTGGGTACAACCCACCTGGGTGCGCCAGGAGAGGGGGGCTCACCCTGGTGGGTTGTGCCCACCCAGGGGCCCGTCTCTGGTGGGTCTTGTCTCTAGTAATTCTTATTATTAATATAAAAAATCCTCGCAAAGCTTCCTTCCATTCCGAGACTTTATTTCTGCACAAAAACAACACCATGGTAGTTCTGCTGAAAACTGCGTCAGTCTGGGGTTAGTTTCATTCAAATCATGCAAATTAGAGTCCAAAACAAGAGGAAAAGCGTTAGGAAAACCTAAGTTGTTGTTTCTTAAAATTCGGACTGCGATGCTTATGTGAAAAAGCTTCAACCTGATAAGCTCGAACCCAAATCGGAGAAATGCATCTTCATAGGATACCCAAAGGAAACTATTGGATACACCTTCTATCACAGATCCATTAGAGATGTATCAGAGTCTTGGTGTTGATCATGTTTTGCTCGTGAGAGAAGCTTAGTCAACGGGTCTACAACATTCAGATTCGTGTGTATCTTGCAAATCTCTATGTCTCCCTCCTTGACTTGATCGCGGATGAAATTGAAGCGTCTCTTGATATGCTTGGTTCTCTTGTGAAATCTAGATTCCTTTGCCAAGGCAATTGCACCAGTATTGTCACAACAGATTTTCATTGGACCCAATGCACTAGGTATTACACCTATATCGGATATGAAATCCTTCATCCAGACTCCTTCATTTGCTGCTTCCGAAGCAGCTATGTATTCCGCTTCACATGTAGATCTTGCCACGACGCTCTGCTTAGAACTACACCACCTGACAGCTCCACCATTCAATAAAAATACGTATCCGGTTTGTGACTTAGAGTCATCCGGATCAATGTCAAAGCTTGCATAAACGTAACTGTTTACGATGAGCTCTTTGTCACCTCCATAAACGAGAAACATATCCTTAGTCCTTTTCAGGTATTTCAAGATGTTCTTGACTGCTGTCCAGTGATCCACTCATGGATTACTTTGGTACCTCCGTGCTAAACTAATAGCAAGGCACACATCAGGTCTGGTACACAGCATTGCATACATGATAGAACCTATGGTTGAGGCATAGGGAATGACTTTCATTTTCTCTCTATCTTGTGCAGTGGTCGGGCATTGAGTCTGACTCAACTTCACACCTTGTAACATAGGCAAGAACCCTTTCTTTGACTGATCCATTTTGAACTTCTTCAAAACTTTATCAAGGTATGTGCTTTGTGAAATTCCAATTAAGCGTCTTGATCTATCTCTATAGATCTTGATGCCCGATATATAAGTAGCTTCACCAAGGTCTTTCATTGAAAAATTCTTATTCAAGTATCCTTTTATGCTATTCAGAAATTCAGTATCATTTCTGATCAACAATATGTCATCCACATATAATATCAAAAATGCTACGGAGCTCCCACTCACTTTCTTGTAAATACAGGCTTCTCCAAAAGTCTATATAAAACCATATGCTTTGATCACACTATCAAAGCGTATATTCCAACTCCGAGAGGCTTGCACTGGTCCATAAATGGATCACTGGAGCTTGAACACTTTGTTAGCACATTTAGGATTGACAAACCTTCCGGTTGCATCATATACAACTCTTCTTTGAGATATCCATTAAGGAATGCAGTTTTGACATCCATTTTCCAAATTTCATAATCATAAAATGCGGCAACTGCTAGCATGATTCGGACAGACTTAAGCATCGCTACGGGTGAGAAGGTCTCATCGTAGTCAACTCCTTGAACTTGTCGAAAACCTTTTGCAACAAGTCGAGCTTTGTAGACAGTAATATTACCGTCAGTGTCAGTCTTCTTCTTGAAGATCCATTTATTCTCTATGGCTTGCGGATCATCAGGCAAGTCAACCAAAGTCCACCCTTTGTTCTCATACATGGATACCATCACAGACTTCATGGCCTCAAGCCATTTCACGGAATCTGGGCTCATCATCGCTTCCTCATAGTTCGTAGGTTCGTCATGGTCAAGTAATATGACCTCCAGAACAGGATTACTGTACCACTCTGGTGCGGATATTACTTTGGTTGACCTACGAGGTTCGATAGTGACTTGATCATAAGTTTCATGATCATCATCATTAGCTTCCTCACTAATTGGTGTAGAAATCACTGGAACTAATTTCTGTGGTGAACTACTTTCCAATAAGGGAGAAGGTACAGTTACCTCATCAATTTCTACTTTCCTCCCACTCACTTCTTTCAAGAGAAACTCCTTCTCTAGAAAGGATTCATTCTTAGCAACGAATATCTAGCCTTCAGATCTGTGGTAGAAGGTGTACCCAATAGTCTCCTTTGGGTATCCTATGAAGACACATTTCTCCGATTTGGGTTCGAGCTTGTCAGAAGCTTTTTCACATAAGCATCGCAGCCCCAAACTTAAGAAACGACAACTTGGGTTTCTTGCCAAACCATAGTTCATATGGTGTCGTCTCAACGAATTTCGATGGTGCCCTATTTAACGTGAATGCAACCGTCTCTAAAGCATAACCCCAAAACGATAGCGGTAAATCAGTATAAAGTGCGGTTACGATGTTCGGACACACCATTACGCTGTGGTGTTCTAGGTGGCGTGAGTTGCAAAACTATTCCGCATTGTTTCAAATGAAGACCAAACTCATAACTCAAATATTCACCTCCATGATCAGATCGTAGAAACTTAATTTTCTTATTATGATGATTTTCCACTTCACTCTGAAATTCTTTGAACTTTTCAAATGTTTCAGACTTATGTTTCATCAAGTAGATATACCCATATCTGCTCAAATCTTCTGTGAAGGTCAGAAAATAACGATACCCGCCATGAGCATCAACACTCATTGGACTGGATACATCAGTATGTATTATTTCCAATAAGTCTGTTGCTCACTCCATTGTTCTGGAGAACGGAGTCTTAGTCATCTTTCCCATGAGGCATGGTTCGCAAGCATCAAGTGATTCCAAAAACCCATCAGCATGGAGTTTCTTCATGCGCTTTACACCAATATGACCTAAACGACAGTGCCACAAATAAGTTGCACTACCATTATTACACTTGTATCTTTTGGCTTCAATACTATGAATATGTGTATCACTACTATCGCGATTCAACAAAAACAGACCACTCATTAAGGGTGCATGACCATAAAAGATATTACTCATATAAATAGAACAACCATTATTCTCTGATTTAAATGAATAATCGTCTCGCATCAAACAAGATCCAGATATAATGTTCATGATTAATGCTAGCACCAAATAACAATTATTCAGGTCTAAGACTAATCCCGAAGGTAGATGTAGAGGTAGCGTGCCGACCGCGATCACATCGACTTTGGAACAATTTCCCAAGCATCGTCACCTCGTCCTTAGCCAATCTTCGCTTAATCCATAGCCCCTGTTTCGAGTTGCAAATATGAGC
The DNA here is from genome assembly GCF_018294505.1 of Triticum aestivum. Taxonomy (NCBI): domain Eukaryota; kingdom Viridiplantae; phylum Streptophyta; class Magnoliopsida; order Poales; family Poaceae; genus Triticum; species Triticum aestivum. The sequence continues at coordinate 436,630,910 of NC_057812.1, read as the reverse complement.
AACAGAACCAGTATCAGATACCCAGGCGCTACTGCGAGCATTAGTAAGGTACACATCAATAACATGTATATCAAATATACCTTACACTTTGCCATCCTTCTTATTCGCCAAATACTTGGGGCAGTTCCGCTTCTAGTGACCAGTCCCTTTGCACTAGAAGTACTCAGTCTCGGGCTTAGGTCCAGACTTGGGCTTCTTCACTTGAGCAGCAACTTGCTTTCCATTCTTCTTGAGGTTCCCCTTCTTCCCTTTGCCCTTCTTCTTGAAACTAGTGTTCTTGTTGACCATCAACACTTGATGCTCCTTCTTTATTTCTACCTCCGCGGCCTTTAGCATTGCGAAGAGCTCGGGAATTGTCTTATCCATCCCTTGCATATTATAGTTCATCACGAAGCTTTTGTAGCTTGGTGGTTGTGATTGAAGAACTCTGTGAATGACACTATCATCAGGAAGGTTAACTCCCAGTTGAGTCAAGTGGTTGTGGTACCCAGACATTCTGAGTATATGTTCATTGACAGAACTACTCTCCTCCATTTTGCAGTTGTAGAACTTTTTGGAGACTTCATATCTCTCAATCCGAGCATTTGCTTGAAATATTAACTTCAACTCCTAGAACATCTCATATGCCCCATGATGTTCAAAACATCGTTGAAGTCCCGATTCTAAGCCGTAAAGCATGGCACACTGAATTATCAAGTAGTCACCAGCTTTGCTCTGCCAGACGTTCATAATATCTGGAGTTGCTCCTGCAGCGGGCTTTGCACCTAGCGGTGCTTCCAGGACGTAATTCTTATGTGCAGCAATGAGGATAATCCTCAAGTTACGAACCTAGTACGTTTAGTTGCTACCATCATCTTTCGACTTAGCTTTCTCTAGGAACGCATTAAAATTCAAAGGAAAAGTAGCACGGGCCATTTATCTACAACAACATAGACATGCAAAATACTATCAGCTACTAAGTTCATGATAAATTAAAATTCAATTGATCATATTACTTAAGAACTCCCACTTAGATAGACATCCCTCTAGTCATCTAAATGATCACGTGATCCATATCAACTAAACCATGTCCGATCATCACGTGAGATGGAGAAATTTTCAATGGTGAACATCACTATGTTGATCATATCTACTATATGATTCATGATCGACCTTTCGGTCTCAGTGTTCCGAGGCCATATCTGCATATGTTAGGCTCGTCAAGTTTACCCTTAGTATTCTGCTTGTGCAAAACTGGCTTGCACCCGGTGTATGTGAACGTAGAGCTTATCACACCCGATCATCACGTGGTGTCTCGGCACGACGAAATGTAGCAACACTGCATATTCAGGGAGAACACTTATACTTTGAAATTTAGTGAGAGATCATCTTATAATGCTACCGCCGTACTAAGCAAAATAAGATGCATAAAAGATAAACATCACTTCAATAAAAAAATAAGTGATATGATATGGACATAATCATCTTGTGCCTTTGATCTCCATCTCCAAAGCACCGTCATGATCACCATCGTCACCGGCTTGACACCTTGATCTCCATCATAGAAAATTTGGGATGTTATACATTAGATCATCATTGCATATCATACTTTATTGCATTTTGGCTTGATCCTAGAAAATTCTACGCAACTCAAGGACCCACGGAGAGAGTTGGGGATTTCGTAATTTTCATATTTGAGTTTTCTCAAATTTTGAAAAGAGGATCGTTTGATTTTAATTATTTTTCTCTTCGAATATTTATTTTATGAAAATAAAAGAGAGGGGATAAAATGACTTCCCCAAAATAAAGAAATATTGGAGATTTAATATTAAAATCAAATAAGAATTTTATCTGGAGTTTTATTGCTATTTTATTTGGATTAGGAAAAAATGTGATTTTCAAAATTGCATTAGAGGCCCAAATAAATGTTCACCTTGTCCGGCATATTGTCGGGGAAAATTTATTTCAGGATTTTTGGAGTCCGTTTAGTATTTCTTTTCTTTGTTTTTTGCGTGGAATTATTTTTAAAAAAAGAGTACATTGCCTTACCGGGTCATGTTCGACTAGGACACTGCACCCGGTCGGCCCTTAACCGAGGCCCCGCCAGCCACCCCGTCCCGAAACCCTAGCCCAGACCCCGCCGCCTCGGCGTCCCGCCGCCGGAGCCGCCGCCCACCACCACCACCGACCCCGCCGCCGGAGCCGCTCGTTGCCGCCGCCACCGACCCCGTCGCCGATGCGGTAGCCGCTGCCGCCGCCGGTTTTCGTCAAAAAACCGATCGGTTTTTATTTTCGAACCCTAGATATGTTTTTTTGGTTCGTTCAGTTTTATTTTTTTATGGTTTAGTTATTTAGCGGACGCCCGTTCATACGTTCGTTTTAATGAACGATTTTCATCCGTTAACCGTAGACAGCGAACGTTCGTTCATTACCCTGTTCGTCAGTTTTCCTTTTTCCAGGGATTTCCGCGATTATTTTTTATCGCGATTTCTGACCCAATTTTTGTTCTAGTATAACTTTTCGCTCGTTTATCGGAATTAGGCGATTCAAGCGCCTAGATCTTCGTCTCGAGGCCCTCTTTCTGTTTAACAAACTTGAACAAGATTTTGCTACTGTTAAATTTGACCTAAGTCCAGATTAGTAAACGGATCTTGTTTCTTTCGCAGTTTGAGTTTTGTTGCTTCGTTTGGTTTGATTCTTTTTGCAAACTGGAGTTATTAAGTTGAACTTTCTGGTCAAATATCTTATTTGAGTTTTACCCGTGCTTCTAGTTGAGTGATTATTGTATGCTTGTTTGATTGCGGTAGAGTACCCGTAGTGCGAAGCGTGCTACTACGAGTCTCTAGGTTTCACGGATCATCAGCAAGGCAAGTAACACTTTGATCATACCTCTTTACTACCCAGTTTTATTGCATTAGATCAATCCTCAAACAATTGCATGGTTAGGATCTGATTAAATTGTGGGTCTTGGGAAGTAGATGAGGTAGTACCTATTCACCTGTTTATTTTCAAACCTATGGGAGTTACTTCTACGTTGCTTATATTGCTATGCTATGCTCGTAGACGTGGATTGGGTTTGAGTGTTTTCATGACAGATGTGAGTTTGTTAATTAATGGCCCAACTTAAGGTGGCAACTTAAACACACATCTGGGTGGATTGCTTGTGAGCACCTGGAGAATCCAGTGTTGTCCTAGGATATCCCGGAGGACCCGTGTGATAATCCTATGGCCCGCCACCCAGGGTCAAAGGGATCATATGATTATTTATGCTAGAAACTTTCGTGTGCAGCCACAAGCCATTATGGGCTCTGGCATAGTTGAGTAAGTTGCGTGAAGCTCATGAAGAGGTAGACTAGCAGATGTAGTGGGTTGTAGGTGGTACTGTCTATCCATAGTAGAGAGTTAATTCTTCAGAAAGACTGTGTCTTGAATCTCCGACCATGGATGTATCTGAGTCTTGTCGAGAAAAGTGCGCAAACCTCTGTAGAGTGTATAAACTAATCATGATTAGCCGTGTTCCCGGTTATGGACATCTTGAGTATATGGTTCTTGGATTATCATGTTGATCTCATCACCCTTATTATAATTTGATTGGGTTTAATGATGATGCTTAATTGGGATTGAGTTGGAGGAACCTTCTCAATGTTCAACAACCACCATGATAGTTATATAAAATTTATTCCTTTGTTGTAGGGAAAAATTGGCTTTATGCAAAACTGCAACCCTAGAGCTTACCACCAGCCAAATATGCATGTTGTGATAGCAACTATTCTGTTCATTACTCTCTTGTGTTACATTGCCAGCATATTCCATGTGCTGACCCGTTTTCGGGCTGCAACGTTCATGTTGCAGACTTTTCAGACGACAAGTAAGGAGCCATAGGACGTTCTCTTTCACTCAGTGATGTCGTTGGAGTTGATGGACTCATTTTATCTTCCAAGCCTTTCGTTGTTATCATTTTAGATGGCCTTAAGCCATATTTATTGTAATAAGTTCTCTTTTGAGACATTCGATGTAATAATTGTGTGATCGCTATTCTGTTATAAATCCTCAAGTACTGTGCGTGTCAGCATTACCGATCCAGGGATGACACTGATGCACAGAGATTAGACTGTTTGATGTCTGGTCGCTACAAGATGGTATCAGAGCAAACGCTGACTGTAGGAAACGACCACTAAGCTAAAACCCTAGATCACTACTCTCTTCTCATTTCTGACTCCTCTCCCTTTTCTACTCTTTAGGATGGCGGACTCGAGGAACAAGTTCACTCAACCGGATGAAGATACACCTTTTGGACGACACTTGAAGGAAGTTACTAGATACCTGAACATCGGAATACCAAGCTTCACCGGGACCTACAACGCCACCTTACCAGAGAAGGAGCATTGGTCGATTCGAGTTCAAGTTCCAGGAAGGACGTTCATGCCAGTCACTAAGCCCATAGAGTTTTCCTTTGATGCACCAACCTGGAGTCTAGGAAAGAGCATGGCAGCCCACATCACCATGGGACGCATTGGAGAAGTTTACCACAAGGATCTCAAGGATACTATCTACCAGATTTGTGGGTGCCGAGATGAGAAATGGGAGATGATGAACACCAGGAAGGATAGATCTATTGCAGCTTTCATCCAGGAGTTAAAGCAGCACATTCATCGCCAAGAGAACCAGATGTGCGCATGCATGATAGATCTGAAGAAGGCAATGAACAGGATCACAAAGCTGGAAGAAGAACTCAAGTCTACACGCGATGGATAAGAGGAGGAAATGACGATACTAGTGGAGAAGAATGACGATCTAACAAGGAAAGTAGGAGTATTCATGGGAGATCCCGCGCCAGGAGGAGAAGACGACAATTCCACTTACCCGGAGAACTACATCATCATCGACGACACCGACTCGGACCCCGACGATAGTGATGATGACTTTGTTGATGAAGCTGGGGCAGATATTATGGAGTCCTCTGCCGATCAATTTTTCTAGTCGACCACCATATCAGTAGTAGTACTTCCCCCCTTGTACATAGCTTAGTCCGAGCACTTTTGTAACGATAGTTAGACCGATTGTATGCCTTGTTTGAATTGATTGAAGTGATATGTTTGTGTTTGTCTCATGTGCATATGGGTAGTGTTTTCCCCTAGACCTCATCTATTCTGTTTTCTCATCTTTTCTAAACCCATGAGATGCCTCCGAGATGCGACAATGGATTTGCTTTTCCACCAGAGCTCACTCAGTTGATCCACCAGAAGAATGCATTGATGCAAATACTAGTCCAGAATCAGAATCAGGGGAACAACAACAACAACCCACCACCACCACCGGTTGATCGCTTAGCCCGTTTTCTAAGGCTGAATCCACCGGTGTTCTCCAGTAGCACCAAGCCGATAGTTGTAGATGATTGGCTCCGCAAGATTGGAAGGGAGTTGAACACAGATGCAGAGAGAGTGCGTTTTTCCGCACATCAGCTTGATGGACCCGCAGCATCATGGTGGGAGAATTTCGTAGCCACTTACCCCATTGACACTATTACATGGGACCAGTTTCAACAGGCTTTTCGCACTGCCCATGTATCAGCAGGAGCTATGACCATGAAGAAGCGCGAGTTTCGCAACTTACTCCAAGGAGGACGCACCGGTGGCCAGTATGTGGATGACTTTAGTAAGCTAGCACGTTATGCCCCAGATGACGTTGCTACGGATGCAGCTAAACAGGAGAAGTTTCTGGAAGGACTGAATGATGAGCTGAGCATGCAGTTGATGGTGGCAACTTTTAATAACTACCAATAGTTGGTAGACAGAGCTCTCATGATTGAAGGGAAACAACAATAGATTGACAACCGCAAGAGGAAGTATGGACAAGGGAAATATAATTCTGGAGCTCAGCAGAGGCCCCGTTTTACCCCGAACTCGGGAGGACCCCTTCAACATAACCATGGAGGTCACAATCACAATGGAGGGATTTTGCACAACCATAGTGGCCTCAGGAATGGGAATGGTAATGGAGGAAGCAATGGTCAGAACCGTACCAACCCAGCAACGCCCGCCAAGAAGGATCTAAGTCATATTACTTGTTTCAAGTGCGGGAAGAATGGACATTATGCCACGGAGTGTTCTGAAGCAAAGAATGGCAATGGCAATGGAAGCTCTGGGAAGAAGCCCAGCCCTTTCAATAGGGGACAAGTGAACCAAGTGAACATGGAGGAGTTTGAAGCACAACCGGATGCAGTAATAGGTAAGTTTATGGTTAAGTCATTTACTGCAATCGTTCTTTTTTAAACTGGTGCATCGCATTCAAGGGGATTTGTGTATAAGTGTAAACTGCCAACCCAAGGCCTTAGGACACCCATGTTAGTAACCTCGCCAAGAGCAGAGTATATGGCTAGCCTATGGTGTGATCGTTTACCATTAAGGATTGGTAGCTATGTGTTCACCTCAGACCTAATAGTATTGGAGTCACAAGGACTGGATGTGATATTAAGCATGGATTGGTTATCAAAGTATGGAGGGAACATTGACTGTGCCAGTAAGTCGATTCTGCGTACCACCCCAGAAGGAAGAAGGATCAAGTATGTATCCCGGCATGTGCCGAATAGGACTCAAGTGAATTCCTTATCAGGAGTTGTACAGGAGGAAGTGCCAGTAGTGAAGGATTTCCTGGATGTATTTCCAAAAGAGTTGCCAGGCATGCCACCGGACAGAGACATTGAGTTTTTGATCGAGCTTTTGCTAGGCACAGGGCCAATATCTAAGAGACCGTACAGGATGCTCGCTAAGAATTTAGAGGAAATTAAGAAGCAGATAAAGGAGTTTATGGATAAAGGCTATATTCGCCCAAGCTCGTCACCTTGGGGATCACCAATGCTTCTAGTGGAGAAGAAGGATGGATCATTGAGGATGGTTGTTGATTATCATGGATTGAATGAGGTGACGATCAAGAACAAGTACCCACTGCCGATGATCAATGATTTGTTTGACCAGCTACAAGGAGCTAAGGTGTTTTCCAAGATCGATCTGCGATCAGGGTACCACCAGGTGAAGATTCGAGAGCAGGATATACCTAAGATAGCTTTTACCACAAGGTACGACTATATGAGTATACCGTTATGTCATTTGGTCTGACTAACGCACCTGCCTATTTTATGAACATGATGAACAAGGTGTTTATGGAGTTTTTGGATAAGTTCGTCATGGTGTTCATTGACGATATTCTGGTCTACTCGAAGAATGAAGAGGAGCATAAGGACAATTTGCGTTTGGTACTTGGGAAGCTCAGAGAACATCAGCTATATGCCAAGTTCAGCAAGTGTGAGTTTTGGTTGAAGGAAGTTGGATTCCTCGGACATGTTATATCCGGAGAAGGAATAGCCATAGACCCTACCAAGGTCATCACTGTGACAAATTGGGAAGCACCCACGTCAGTTGGAGAGATCCGGAGTTTTCTTGGACTCGCAGGATACTACAGGAGGTTCATTGAAAATTTCTCGAAGATTGCAAAACCCATGACAGAGTTGTTGAAGAAGGACACCAGATTCAAATGGACCAAGGAATGTGAGGCCAGTTTTCAAAAGTTGAAGAAACGCTTGGTTACAGCTCCAGTGTTGATTCTCCCAGATCAACGCAAGGATTACCAGCTGTATTGCGACGCTTCTCGTCGAGGACTTGGAGCAGTGCTTATGCAGGAGGGAAGAGTTGTCTCATATGCCTCACGATAGCTTAAACCCCATGAGTTGAATTATGCTACCCATGATTTGGAGTTAGCAGCCGTAGTGCATGCGTTGAAGACATGGAGACATTTTCTCATTGGAAACCATTGTGAGGTGTACACGGATCACAAGAGTTTGAAGTATATCTTCACGCAGAAGGAGTTGAATCTCAGGCAGAGGAGATGGTTGGAGCTCATCAAGGATTATGATATGAAGTTGCATTATCATCTCGGAAAGGCTAACGTAGTAGCCGATGCGTTGAGCCGCAAGAGTCATGTCAACACACTCATGACCGGAGGATTACCCAAGGAGTTAGTAGAGGATCTTCGTGAGCTATGTTTGGAAATAGTTCTGAGGGGTTATGTAGCAGCATTGGAGATTCAGTCAACTTTGATGGATAAGATCAGGGAAGCTCAGAAGACAGACAAGGAGATTGCCGAGATAAAAGAGAGGATGAGCAAAGGAAAAGCTAAAGGATTTCGTGAGGATGAGCACGATACCCTATGGTTTGAGGACCGCGTATATGTGCCAAATGATCCGGAGATCAGGAAGTTGATTCTGCAAGAGGCCCATGATTCGCCGTATTCGATTCACCCAGGAAATACCAAGATGTATCTGGATTTGAAGGATAGCTTCCGGTGGACCGGAATGAAGAATGATATTGTGGAGTATGTAGCAGTTTGTGATGTATTTCAGAGAGTGAAGGCAGAACATCAGAAGCCAGCTGGATGGTTACAGCCATTGTCGATACCCGAACGGAAGTGGGATAAACTAGGCATGGACTTTATCACGGGATTGCCCAGGACTCGTTCAGGCTATGACTCGATATGGGTTATAGTCGATCGTTTGACAAAGGTAGCTCATTTCATCCCAGTTAAGACCACTTGCACCAGTGCTAAGTTGGCAAATATATATATATGACCAGGATCCTATGTCTACATGGAGTTCCGAGGACCATTGTATCAGATAGAGGAACCCAGTTTACCTCAAAGTTTTGGAATCAGTTGCATGAGACTTTGGGAACCAGGCTAGAGTTCAGTACAGCCTTTCACCCACAGACAGATGGACAGACTGAGAGAGTTAATCAGATTCTGGAGGACATGTTGAGAGCTTGTTCTCTAGACTATGGATCTAGTTGGGATGACAATTTGCCATATGCAGAGTTCTCTTACAACAACAGCTATCAAGCAAGTTTGAAGATGGCCCCTTTCGAAGCATTGTACGGAAGGAGGTGCAGTACACCATTGTTGTGGGATGAAGTTGGAGACCGTCAGTTGTTTGGACCAGATTTGATTAAAGAGTCTGAAGAGAAGGTTAAGTTGATACGCGATAGACTCAAGGTTGCCCAGTCTAGGCAGAAGAGCTATGCGGATTCTAAACACAAGGAGACAGTTTATGAAATCGGAGACCGAGCATATCTTTGTGTATCACCACTTCGAGGAGTGAAGCATTTTGGAGTTAAGGGGAAGTTAACACCACGTTTTGTGGGACCATACAAGGTTTTGGAACGTATGGGAGAAGTTGCTTACAAGTTGGAGTTGCTCGAAGGATTGTTAGGAGTTCACGATGTGTTCCACGTTTCTCAGTTGAAGAAGTGCCACGCAGAGATGGCTGAAATTCCTCTAAGAGATACAGTGCCACTGGAAGCGATTCAGTTGGATAGCAATTTGACCTACAACGAGAAATCAGTCAAGATTCTTGAGTTTGCTAGCCGAGTCACACGCAGTAAGGTTATCAAGTTCTGCAAAGTTCAGTGGAGCCACCATACCGAGGATGAACCACCTGGGAATGAGAGGAAGACCTATGGAAGGATCACCCTCACCTATTTTCTAGCCAACCCGAATCTCGAGGGCGAGATTCATCTTAAGGGGGATAGGTTTGTAACATCCCAAATTTTCAATTTGGAATGTTATACATTAGATCATCATTGCATATCATACTTTATTGCATTTTGGCTTGATCCTAGAAAATTCTACGCAACTCAAGGACCCACGGAGAGAGTTGGGGATTTCATAATTTTCATATTTGAGTTTTCTCAAATTTTGAAAAGATGATCGTTTGATTTTAATTATTTTTCTCTTTGGATATTTCTTTTATGAAAATAAAAGAGAGGGGATAAAATGACTTCCCCAAAATAAAGAAATATTGGAGATTTAATATTAAAATCAAATAAGAATTTTATTCGGAGTTTTATTGCTATTTTATTTGGATTAGGAAAAAAATGTGTTTTTTGAAAATTGCATTAGAGGCCCAAATAAATGTTCACCTTGTCCAGTAGATTTAGAGGATGGGGAAATTTATTTCAGGATTTTTGGAGTCCGTTTAGGATTTTTCTTTTCTTTGTTTTTCTGCGCAGAATTATTAAAAAAAAGAGTCCACCGCCTTACCGGGCCGTGTCCGACTAGGACACTGCACCCGGCCGGCCCTTATAAGCCGAGGCCCCGCCAGCCCACCCCGTCCAGGAACCCTAGCCCCGACCCTGCCACCGCCGCCGCTGCCCGTCCCATCGCCGGAGCCGCCGCCCACCACCACCATCGACCCCGCCGCTAGAGTCGCTCGTCGCTGCCGCCACCGACCCTGCCACTGACGAGGTAGCAGCCGCCGCTGGTTTTCATTGGAAAACCGATCGGTTTTTATTTTCGAACCCTAGATCTCTTTTTTTTTGGTTCGTTCGGTTTTATTTTTTCTGGTTTAGTTATTTAGGAACGCCCGTTCATACGTTCGTTTTAACGAACGGTTTTCATCCATTAACCGCAGACAGCGAACGTTCATTCGTTAGCCTGTTCGTCGGTTTTTCTTTTTCCAGGGTTTTCCGCGATTATTTTCGATCGCGATTTCTGACCCGATTTTCGTTCTAGTATAACTTTTCGCTCGTTTATCGGAATCAGGCGATTCAAGCACCTAGATCTTTGTATCGAGGCCCTCTTTCTGTTTAACCAACTTGAACAAGATTTTGCTACTGTAAAATTGGACCTAAGCCCAGATTAGTAAACGGATCTTGTTTCTTTCGCAGTTTGAGTTTTGTTACTTCGTTTGGTTTGATTCTTTTTGCAAACTAGAGTTCTTAAGTTGAACTTTCTGGTTAACTCTCTTATTTGAGTTTTACCCGTGCTTCTAGTTGAGTGCTTATTGTATGCTTGTTTGATTGCGGTAGAGTACCCGGAGTGCGAAGCGTGCTACTACGAGTCTCTAGGTTTCACGGATCATCAGCAAGGCAAGTAACACTTTGATCATACCACTTTACTACCTAGTTTTATTGCATTAGATCAATCCTCAAACAATTGCATGGTTAGGATCTGATTAAATTGTGGGTTTTGGGAAGTAGATGAGGTAGTACCTATTCACCTGTTTATTTTCAAACCTATGGGAGTTACTTCTACGTTGATTATATTTTATGCTATGCTCGTAGATGTGGATTGGGTTTGAGTGTTTTCATGACAGATGTGAGTTTGTTAATTAATGGTTCAACTTAAGGTGGCAACTTAAACACACATCTGTGTGGATTGCTTGTGAGCACCTGGATAATCCAGTGTTGTCCTAGGATATCCCGGAGGACCCGTGTGATCATCCTACGGCCCGCCACCCAAGCTCAAAGGGATCATAAGATTATTTATGCTAGAAACTTCCGTGTGCAGCCACAAGCCATTATGGGCTCTGGCATAGTTGAGTAAGTTGCGTGAAGCTCTCGAAGAGGTAGACTAGCAGATGTAGTGGGTTGTAGGTGGTACTGTCTATCCAGAGTAGAGAGTTAATGCTTCAGAAAGACTGTGTCTCGAATCTCCGACCATGGATGTATTCGAGTCTTGTCGGGAAAAGTGTGCAAACCTCTATAGAGTGTATAAACTAATCATGATTAGCCGTGTCCCAGGTTATGGACATCTTGAGTATCTGGTTCTTGGATTATCATGTTGACCTCATCACCCTTATTATAATTTGATTGGATTTAATTATGATGCTTAATTGGGATTGAGTTGGAGGAACCTTCTCAATGTTCAACAACCACCATGATAGTTAAATAAAATTTATTCCTTTGTTGTAGGGGAAAATTGGCTTTATGCAAAACTGTAACCCTAGAGCTTACCACCAGCCAAATATGCATGTAGTGATCGCAACTATTCTGTTCATTACTCTCTTGTGTTACATTGCTAGCATATTCCATGTGCTGACCTGTTTTCGGGCTGCAACATTCATGTTGCAGACTTTTTAGACGATGACTAAGGAGCCATAGGTCGTTATCTTTCACTCAGTGATGCCGTTGGAGTTGATGGACTCATTTTATCTTCCAAACCTTCCGCTGTTATCATTTTAGATGGCCTTAAGCCATATGTATTGTAATAAGTTCTCTTTTCAGACATTTGATGTAATAAGTGTGTGATTGCTACTCTTTTATAAATCCTCAAGTACTATGCGTGTCAGCATTACCGATCCAGGGATGACACTGATGCACAGAGATCAGACTATTTGAGGTCTGGTCGCTACACGCCAACTATTGCTTCTACGACTATCGCTACTGCTTAGTGATAAAGTAAAGCAATTACATGGCGATTGCATTTCATACAAAAAAGCGACAACCATATGGCTTCTACCAGTTGTCGATAACTTCTACAAAACATGATCATCTCATACAACAATTTATATATTATCACGTCTTGACCATATCACATCACAACATGCCCTGCAAAAACAAGTTAGACGTCCTCTACTTTGTTGTTGCAAATTTTACGTGGCTGCTACGGGATTCTAGCAAGAACCGTTCTTACCTACGCATCAAAACCACAACAATTTTTCGTCAAGTGTGTTGTTTTAACCTTCAACAAGGATCGGGTGTAGTCAAACTCGATTCAACTAAAGCTGGAGAAACAGACACCAACTAGCCACCTGTGTGCGAAGCACGACGGTAGAACCGGTCTCATGAACGTGGTCATGTAATGTCGGTCTGGGCCGCTTCATCCAACAATACAGCCGAATCAAAGTATGACATGCTGGTAAGCAGTATGACTATTATCGCCCACAAGTCTTTGTGCTCTACTCGTGCATATAACATCTACGCATAGACCTGGCTCGGATGCCACTGTTGGGGAACGCAGTATTTCAAAAAAATTACCTACGATCACGAAAGATCTATCTAGGAGATGCATAGCAACGAGAGGGGGAGAGTGTATCTACGTAACCTCGTAGACCGAAAGCGGAAGCATTTAGTAACGCGATTGATGTAGTCGAACATCTTCGCGATCCAACCGATCCAAGTACCGAACGTATGGCACCTCCGTGATCTGCACATGTTCAGCTCGGTGACGTCCCTCGAACTCTTGATCCAGTTGAGGCCGAGGGAGAGTTCCGTCAGCACGACGGCGTGGTGACGGTGATGATGAAGTTACCGAGACAGAGCTTCGCCTAAGCACTATGACAATATGACCGAGGTGTAAAATTGTGGAGGGGGCACCACACACGGCTAAAGATTAACTTGTGTGTCTATGGGGTGCCCCCTCCCACGTATATAAAGGGGGAGGGAGGAGGAGGCCGACTAAGGGTGGCACGCACAAGGGGGGGAGTCCTACTCCAAGTAGGATTCGCCCCCCCCCCCCCTTTCCTACTTCCACAAGGAGAAGGGGGAAGGAGTAGGAGAAGAGAAGGTAAGGGGGGCGGCCCCCTCGCCCTAGTCCAATTCGGTTTGGGCTAGGGGGGCGCCACTCCTTGGCCTGCCTCCTCTCTTCCACCATTAGGCCCATGAAGCCCAATAACTTCCCGGGGGGTCCGGTAACCCCCGGTACTTCGAAACTCATCCGAAATGACCCGAACCATTCTGGTGTACGAATGTAACCTTACAGTATATGAATATTTATGTCTCGACCATTTAGAGACTCCTCGTCACGTCCTTGATCTCATCCGGGACTCCGAACAACCTTCGGTCATCAAATCACATAAACTCATAATACAAGTCGTCATCGAACGTTAAGAGTGCGGACCCTACGTGTTCGAGAACTATGTAGACATGACCGAGACACATCTCTGGTCAATAACCAATAGCGGAACCTAGATGCTCATATTAATCCCTACATATTCTACGAAGATCTTTATCGGTCAAACCGCATAACAAAATACGTTGTTCCCTTTGTCATCGGTATGTTACTTGCCCGAGATTCGATCGTCGGTATCATCATACCTAGTTCAATCTCATCACCGGCAAGTCTTTTACTCATTCTGTAATGCATTATCCCATACCTAACTCATTAGTCACATTGCTTGCACGGCTCATAGTGATGTGCATTACCAAGAGGGCCCAGAGATACCTCTCCGATACACGGAGTGACAAATCCTAATCTCGATCTATGCCAACTCAACAAACACCATTGGAGACACCTGTAGAGCATATTTATAATCACCCAGTTACGTTGTGACGTTCGATAGCACACAAGGTGTTCCTCCGGTATTCGGGAGTTGCCTAATCTCATAGTCATAGGAACAAGTATAAGTCATGAAGAAAGCAATAGCAGAAAAACTAAACGATCATTATGCTAAGCTAATGTATGGGTCTTGTCCATCACATCATTCTCTAATGATGTGATCCCGTTCATCAAATGACAACACATGTCTATGGCTAGGAAACTTAACCATCTTTGATTAACGAGCTAGTCAAGTAGAGGCATACTAGGGACATTCTGTTTGTCTATGTATTCACACATGTACTAAGTTTCTGGTTAATACAATTCTAGCATGAATAATAAACATTTATCATGATATAAGGAAATATAAATAACAACTTTATTATCGCCTCTAGGGCATATTTCCTTCACCTTCGGCTTCACATTGAAGACCTTGAGACATAGGCCAAAGTGTGGGGGGAAGCGGAGTAGCGCCTCACACACGACGATAAATGCCAAGATGTGCAGGAAGGAGTTTGGGGCTATATCATGTAAATCTAGCCCGTGGTAGAACATGAGGCCGCAGACAAAGGGGTGGAGGGGAAACCCTATCCCACAGAGGAAGTGAGGGATGAACACGACCCTTTCGCCAGGCTCTGGGGTGGGGATGACTTGCTTCTTGGAAGGGAGCCTATGTGCGACGTCCGCAGACAGGTACCTCGCCTCCCGGAGCTCCTTGACATCCTTCTCCAAGACGGAGGAGGCCTCCCACTTGCCCTTCAAACCAGATCTGGACATTGCTGGAGAGGTTGGCGGCGGTGGGAAAGATTGAAGTTTGTGGAGCTGGAGCTCGAAGATGGGAAAGCAGGAGAAGGAAGAAGGCGTGGGAAGAAAGAGGAATCTTTATCCTCTTATATAGGCAGTGAATATCAAACGCCCCCCCCCCTCAAGCCTTAAAACTCGCCTGTTCCCAAGGGGTCGTGTGAATGGCACGGTTAGATTACCCAAACCGTATTGATGAGGATCCCGCAATAAGTGGACACGGTCTCTGTTTTGACAAGATGTGTCAATAGAGGCAGCGCCTCAAAACACAAAGCGGGAGGCGAAAAACGGTTTGAAATGTTAAAGAGGCCAGATTTGGCGTTTCGCCGAAAAGTTGTCAGTTGACAGGCATTATTTTGATTAGATATTTTGCCTTTGTGGTTAAGGGTTGTGATTATAATGCAGAGTTGGATACACCTCTTTCATTCAGAAGATTGCTTTGAAGTATTCGGGAGGAGGAACCCGCCTTGCAATGCCGAAGACAATCTGTGTGTCGAACATATCGTCATTGAAGACTGGTTCAGGGGCTACTGAGGGAGTCCTGGATTAGGGGGTACTCGGGTGTCCGGGATGAGTGATATGGGCCAGACTGATGGGCCATGAAGATACAAGGTAGAAGACCTTCCCCCATGTCTGGATAGGACTCTCCTAAGCGTGGATGGCAAGATTGGCGTCCGGATATGTAATTTCCTTCTTCTACAAACCGACTCTGTACAACCCTAGGCCCCTCCGATGTGTATATAAACTGGAGGGTTTAGTCCATAGAGGCTATGAGAATTCGTACCAGCTAGGCTTCTAGGGTTTAGCTATCACGATCTCGGGGTAGATCAACTCTTGTAACCCCTATACTCATCAAATATAATCAAGCAGGACGTAGGATTTTACCTCCATTAAGGGGGCTCGAACCTGGGTAAACATCGTGTTCCCTGTGTCCCTTGTTACCTTCGATCCTTAGACGCATAGTTCAGGACCCCCTACCCGATATCGGTTGGTTTTGACACCGACAACGGTACTCCCGGTGCCACCGCGCCTGGTGGACTGGTATGTACAGTCGCTCTAACTCCCATGGTGGCGTGCCACGTCTAGCCGACAGTGATGGGGGAGGAACTTGCGCCAGCACCGAACCTCCCCTTCCCCTCCCCTTACCACTGAAGAAGCCCATGGCTTGCTTGCTAGGGTTTCGGGCTGGCTGGCTAGGGCTTTGTACTCGTTGGCGAGGAAGCAAAGGTGGCTAGATGTGGACAGGAAGTGGATGAGGCTAGCCCCACCACATGAATCCATTTAAAAGGCCAGGCACGCGCCCTTCCACACACTATCAGGCGGGTCCTTGATAGGTGGCCGCATTAATTATGACCAGGTGGGGTAGTTGGTCGGCCGACATGTGGGGCCATGATGGACAACGAGAGGACGCGTGCCGCGTCTGCTTCGTGTCGCCTGAAATGCATCGGCGCGGACACAAAGTAGACGTATTTGGGGTTAGGGTCGTCGCGACCCAAATGGACATGGATGGACGAAATGGGTCGGCCAGTTGGAGTTTCTCTTATCGACAACATAGCTGGCCAAACAAGCCGTGCCAATTAGGCCAGCCCATGAGCACACCGGGCCGGGCCCGGCACGCGGCACTGAAAGCACAAGTGCTCCTTGGGTGGTTTTGGTAATTAATGTCAACATATCTCTTGTTGGACTAATGTTTTTATCTAGTATATTTCAGATAAGTTCAACAGATGGAGTGGCATGGACAAGAGGATGTGGAACCCCTTCAAGATGCTAAGGACAAAGGATTGGCTCAAGCTCAAAAGCTCAAGGCTCTACATTTTCAGTTTAGTGATCCAAGATCACATTGAGTCCTTAGGAAAAGCCAATACTATTAAAAGGGGATGAGGTGTTGCTTAATGGCTTGCTTGCTCAAAGTGCTTAGTGATATGCTCCAAAGCCCTCAACCACTTTGTCATATCCACATATGTCCCAAACCAAAAGTCAAACTTGGCCCCACCGAAACACTCTATCCGGCGCCACCAAGTTCACTTGACATAGCCATTGCCACAAACCCTAATCAATTCCACCTCACCAATGGGATCTCGGTCTCACCGAGATGGGCTTGCAAACTCTCTGTTGCCTATTCCAATTATTTTGGTCCCACTGAGATAAGTAATCGGTCCCACCGAGTTTGCCTGACCAACTCTCTGTTTTGCTTATTACCAAAATCGATCTCGCCGAGTTTGTGTAGTCGGTCAAACCGAGATGAGGTTTTACCCTAACCCTAGCACATCGGTCCCACCGAGTTGATCATATCGGTCCCACCGAAATGCCTAACAGTCACATTATGAACTACATCGGTCCGACCGAGTTTTCTGAGTCGGTCCCACCGAGTTTGGTGATTTGTGTGTAACGGTTAGATTTTGTGTGGAGGCTATATATACCCATCCACCCACTCTTCATTCATGGAGAGAGCCATCAGAACATGTCTACACTTGCAACACATATTTTCTGAGAGAGAACCACCTACTCATGTGTTGAGGTCAAGATATTCCATTCCAACCATTTGAATCTTGATCTCTAGCCTTCTCCAAGTTGCTTTCCACACAAATCTTCTTTCCACCAAATCCAAATCAGTGAGAGAGACTTGAGTGTTGGGGAGACTATCATTTGAAGCACAAGAGCAAGGAGTTCATCATCAACACACCATCTATTACCATTTGGAGAGTGGTGTCGCCTAGATTGGTTAGGTGTCACTGTTGGGGAACGTAGTAATTTCAAAAAAATTACTACGCACACGCAAGATCATGGTGATGCACAGCAACGAGAGGGGAGAGTGTTGTCTACGTACCAACGCAGACCGATAGCGGAAGCGATCACACAACGTAGAGGAAGTAGTCGTACGTTTTCCCGATCCGACCGATCCAAGCACCGTTACTCCGGCACCTCCGAGTTCTTAGCACACGTACAGCTCGATGACGATCCCCGGGCTCCGATCCAGCAAAGCGTCAGGGAAGAGTTCTGTCAGCACGACGGCGTGGTGACGATCTTGATGTTCTACCGTCGTAGGGCTTCGCCTAAGCACCACTACAATATGATCGAGGTGGAATATGGTGGCAGGGGGCACCGCACACGGCTATGGAACGATCACGGGGATCAATTGTGTGTCTAGAGGTGCCCCCTGCCCCTGTATATAAAGGAGCAAGGGGGAGAGGTGCGTCCAGCCTTGGGGCGCGCCAGGAGGAGTCCTACTCCCTCTGGGAGTAGGATTCCCCCCCCCCAATCCTAGTTGGAATAGGAATCCTCAATGGGGGGAAAGATAGAGAGGGGGCCGGCCACCTCTCCTAGTCCTAATAGGACTAGGGGAGGGGGGAGGCGCGCGGCCACCTTGGGCTGCCCCTTTCTCCTTTCCACTAAGGCCCATGAAGGCCCATATGGCTCCCGGGGGGTTCCGGTAACCTCCCGGTACTCCGGTAAAATCCCGATTTCACCCGGAACACTTCTGATATCCAAATATAGTGTCTCGGCCATTTCGAGACTCCTCGTCATGTCCGTGATCACATCCGGGACTCCGAACAACCTTCGGTACATCAAAATGCATAAACTCATAATAAATGTCATCGTAACGTTAAGCGTGCGGACCCTACGGTTCGAGAACAATGTAGACATGACCGAGACACGTCTCCGGTCAATAACCAATAGCGGGACCTGGATGCCCATATTGGCTCCTACATATTCTACGAAGATCTTTATCGGTCAGATCGCATAACAACATACGTTTCCTTTGTCATCGGTATGTTACATGCCCGAGATTCGATCGTCGGTATCCAATACCTAGTTCAATCTCGTTACCGGCAAGTCTCTTTACTCGTTCTGTAATACATCATCCCGCTACTAACTCATTAGTTGTAATGCTTGCAAGGCTTATGTGATGTGCATTACCGAGAGGGCCCCAGAGATACCTCTCCGACAATCGGAGTGACAAATCCTAATCTCGAAATACGCCAACCCAACATCTACCTTTGGAGACACCTGTAGAGCTCCTTTATAATCACCCATTTATGTTGTGACGTTTGGTAGCACACAAAGTGTTCCTCCGGTAAACGGGAGTTGCATAATCTCATAGTCATAGGAACATGTATAAGTCATGAAGAAAAGCAATAGCAACATACTAAACGATCGGGTGCTAAGCTAATGGAATGGGTCATGTCAATCAGGTCATTCAACTAATGATGTGACCTCGTTAATCAAATAACAACTCTTTGTTCATGGTTAGGAAACATAACCATCTTTGATTAACGAGCTAGTCAAGTAGAGGCATACTAGTGACACTCTGTTTGTCTATGTATTCACACATGTATTATGTTTCCGGTTAATACAATTCTAGCATGAATAATAAACATTTATCATGATATAAGGAAATAAATAATAACTTTATTATTGCCTCTAGGGCATATTTCCTTCAGTCTCCCACTTGCACTAGAGTCAATAATCTAGATTACACTGTAATGATTCTAACACCCATGGAGCTTTGGTGCTGATCATGTTTTGCTCGTGGAAGAGGCTTAGTCAACGGGTCTGCAACATTCAGATCCGTATGTATCTTGCAAATCTCTATGTCTCCCACCTGGACTAGATCCCGGATGGAATTGAAGCGTCTCTTGATGTGTTTGGTCCTTTTGTGAAATCTGGATTCCTTTGCCAAGGCAATTGCACCAGTATTGTCACAAAAGATTTTCATTGGACCCGATGCACTAGGTATGACACCTAGATCGGATATGAACTCCTTCATCCAGACTCCTTCGTTCGCTGCTTCCGAAGCAGCTATGTACTCCGCTTCACATGTAGATCCCGCTACGACGCTTTGTTTAGAACTGCACCAACTGACAGCTCCACCGTTTAATGTAAACACGTATCCGGTTTGCGATTTAGAATCGTCCGGATCAGTGTCAAAGCTTGCATCAACGTAACCTTTTACGGTGAGCTCTTTGTCACCTCCATATACGAGAAACATATCCTTAGTCCTTTTCAGGTATTTCAGGATGTTCTTGACCGCTGTCCAGTGATCCACTCCTGGATTACTTTGGTACCTCCCTGCTAAACTTATAGCAAGGCACACATCAGGTCTGGTACACAGCATTGCATACATGATAGAGCCTATGGCTGAAGCATAGGGAACATCTTTCATTTTCTCTCTATCTTCTGCAGTGGTCGGGCATTGAGTCTGACTCAACTTCACACCTTGTAACACAGGCAAGAACCCTTTCTTTGCTTGATCCATTTTGAACTTCTTCAAAATCTTGTCAAGGTATGTGCTTTGTGAAAGTCCAATTAAGCGTCTTGATCTATCTCTATAGATCTTTATGCCTAATATGTAAGCAGCTTCACCGAGGTCTTTCATTGAAAAACTCTTATTCAAGTATCCCTTTATGCTATCCAGAAATTCTATATCATTTCCAATCAGCAATATGTCATCCACATATAATATCAGAAATGCTACAGAGCTCCCACTCACTTTCTTGTAAATACAGGCTTCTCCGAAAGTCTGTATAAAACCAAATGCTTTGATCACACTATCAAAACGTTTATTCCAACTCCGAGAGGCTTGCACCAGTCCATAAATGGATCGCTGGAGCTTGCACACTTTGTTAGCTCCCTTTGGATCGACAAAACCTTCCGGTTGCATCATATACAACTCTTCTTCCAGAAATCCATTCAGGAATGCAGTTTTGACATCCATCTGCCAAATTTCATAATCATAAAATGCGGCAATTGCTAACATGATTCGGACAGACTTAAGCATCGCTACGGGTGAGAAGGTCTCATCGTAGTCAACCCCTTGAACTTGTCGAAAACCTTTTGCGACAAGTCGAGCTTTGTAGACAGTAACATTACCATCAGCGTCAGTCTTCTTCTTGAAGATCCATTTATTCTCAATTGCTTGCCGATCATCGGGCAAGTCAACCAAAGTCCATACTTTGTTCTCATACATGGATCCCATCTCAGATTTCATGGCTTCAAGCCACTTTGCGGAATCTGGGCTCACCATCGCTTCTTCATAGTTCGTAGGTTCATCATGATCTAGTAGCATGATTTCCAGAACAGGATTACCGTACCACTCTGGCGCGGATCTTACTCTGGTTGATCTACGAGGTTCAGTAGTATCTTGATCTGAAGTTTCATGATCATCATCATTAGCTTCCTCACTTATTGGTGTAGGTGTCGCAGAAACAGTTTTCTGTGATGTACTACTTTCCAATAAAGGAGCAGGTACAGTTACCTCGTCAAGTTCTACTTTCCTCCCACTCACTTCTTTCGAGAGAAACTCCTTCTCTAGAAAGGATCCATTCTTAGCAACGAATGTCTTGCCTTCGGATCTGTGATAGAAGGTGTACCCAACAGTCTCCTTTGGGTATCCTATGAAGACACATTTCTCCGATTTGGGTTCGAGCTTATCAGGTTGAAGCTTTTTCACATAAGCATCGCAGCCCCAAACTTTAAGAAACGACAACTTTGGTTTCTTGCCAAACCACAGTTCATAAGGCGTCGTCTCAACGGATTTTGATGGTGCCCTATTTAACGTGAATGCGGCCGTCTCTAAAGCATAACCCCAAAACGATAGCGGTAAATCAGTAAGAGACATCATAGATCGCACCATATCTAGTAAAGTACGATTACGACGTTCGGACACACCATTACGCTGTGGTGTTCCGGGTGGCGTGAGTTGCGAAACTATTCCACAATTTTTCAAATGTACACCAAACTCGTAACTCAAATATTCTCCTCCACGATCAGATCGTAGAAACTTTATTTTCTTGTTACGATGATTTTCAACTTCACTCTGAAATTCTTTGAACTTTTCAAATGTTTCAGATTTATGTTTCATTAAGTAGATATACCCATATCTGCTTAAGTCATCTGTGAAGGTGAGAAAATAACGATATCCGCCACGAGCCTCAATATTCATCGGACCACATACATCGGTATGTATGATTTCCAACAAATCTGTTGCTCTCTCCATAGTACCGGAGAACGGTGTTTTAGTCATCTTGCCCATGAGGCACGGTTCGCAAGTACCAAGTGATTCATAATCAAGTGGTTCCAAAAGTCCATCAGTATGGAGTTTCTTCATGCGCTTTACACCGATATGACCTAAACGACAGTGCCACAAATAAGTTGCACTTTCATTATCAACTCTGTATCTTTTGGCTTCAACATTATGAATATGTGTATCACTACTATCGAGATTCATCAAAAATAGACCACTCTTCAAAGGTGCATGACCATAAAAGATATTACTCATATAAATAGAACAACCATTATTCTCTGATTTAAATGAATAACCGTCTCGCATCAAACAAGATCCAGATATAATGTTCATGCTCAACGCTGGCACCAAATAACAATTATTTAGGTCTAATATTAATCCCGAAGGTAGATGTAGAGGTAGCGTGCCGACCGCGATCACATCGACTTTGGAACCGTTTCCCACGCGCATCGTCACCTCGTCCTTTGCCAGTGCCCGCTTATTCCGTAGTCCCTGTTTCGAGTTGCAAATATTAGCAACAGAACCAGTATCAAATACCCAGGTGCTACTGCGAGCTCTAGTAAGGTACACATCAATAACATGTATATCACATATACCTTTGTTCACCTTGCCATCCTTCTTATCCGCCAAATACTTGGGGCAGTTCCGCTTCCAGTGACCAGTCTGCTTGCAGTAGAAGCACTCAGTTTCAGGCTTAGGTCCAGACTTGGGTTTCTTCTCCTGAGCAGCAACTTGCTTGCTGTTCTTCTTGAAGTTCCCCTTCTTCTTCCCTTTGCCCTTTTTCTTGAAACTAGTGGTCTTGTTAACCATCAACACTTGATGCTCCTTCTTGATTTCTACCTCCGCAGCTTTCAGCATTGCGAAGAGCTCGGGAATAGTCTTGTTCATCCCTTGCATATTATAGTTCATCACGAAGCTCTTGTAGCTTGGTGGCAGTGATTGGAGAATTCTGTCAATGACGCAATCATCCGGAAGATTAACTCCCAATTGAATCAAGTGATTATTATACCCAGACATTTTGAGTATATGCTCACTGACAGAACTGTTCTCCTCCATCTTGCAGCTATAGAACTTATTGGAGACTTCATATCTCTCAATCCGGGCATTTGCTTGAAATATTAACTTCAACTCCTGGAACATCTCATATGCTCCATGACGTTCAAAACGTCGTTGAAGTCCCGATTCTAAGCCGTAAAGCATGGCACACTGAACTATCGAGTAGTCATCAGCTTTGCTCTGCCAGACGTTCATAACATCTGGTGTTGCTCCAGCAGCAGGCCTGGCACCCAGCGGTGCTTCCAGGACGTAATTCTTCTGAGCAGCAATGAGGATAATCCTCAAGTTACGGACCCAGTCCGTATAATTGCTACCATCATCTTTCAACTTTGCTTTCTCAAGGAACGCATTAAAATTCAACGGAACAACAGCACGAGCCATCTATCTACAATCAACATAAACAAGCAAGATACTATCAGGTACTAAGTTCATGATAAGTTTAAGTTCAATTAATCAAATTACTTAAGAACTCCCACTTAGATAGACATCCCTCTAATCTTCTAAGTGATTACGTGATCCAAATCAACTAAACCATAACCGATCATCACGTGAGATGGAGTAGTTTTCAATGGTGAACATCGTTATGTTGATCATATCTACTATATGATTCACGCTCGACCTTTCGGTCTCCGTGTTCCGAGGCCATATCTGCATATGCTAGGCTCGTCAAGTTTAACCTGAGTATTCTGCGTGTGCAAAACTGGCTTGCACCCGTTGTAGATGGACGTAGAGCTTATCACACCCGATCATCACGTGGTGTCTGGGCACGACGAACTTTGGCAACGGTGCATACTCAGGGAGAACACTTCTTGATAATTTAGTGAGAGATCATCTTATAATGCTACCGTCAATCAAAGCAAGATAAGATGCATAAAAGGATAAACATCTCATGCAATCAATATAAGTGATATGATATGGCCATCATCATCTTGTGCTTGTGATCTCCATCTCCGAAGCACCGTTATGATCACCATCGTCACCGGCGCGACACCTTGATCTCCATCGTAGCATCGTTGTCGTCTCGCCAATCTTATGCTTCCACGACTATCACTACCGTTTAGTAATAAAGTAAAGCATTACATCGCGATTGCATTGCATACAATAAAGCGACAACCATATGGCTCCTGCCAGTTGCCGATAACTCGGTTACAAAACATGATCATCTCATACAATAAAATTCAGCATCATGCCTTGACCATATCACATCACAACATGCCCTGCAAAAACAAGTTAGACGTCCTCTACTTTGTTGTTGCAAGTTTTACGTGGCTGCTACGGGCTTAAGCAAGAACCAATCTCACCTACGCATCAAAACCACAACGATAGTTTGTCAAATAGACTCCGTTTTAACCTTCGCAAGGACCGGGCGTAGCCACACTTGGTTCAACTAAAGTTGGAGAGACAGTCGCCCGCAAGCCACCTGTGTGCAAAGCACGTCGGGGGAACCGGTCTCGCGTAAGCGTACGCGTAATGTTGGTCCGGGTCGTCTCGTCCAACAATACCGCCGAACCAAAGTATGACATGCTGGTAGGCAGTATGACTTATATCGCCCACAACTCACTTGTGTTCTACTCGTGCAATAACATCAAACCATAAAACCTAGGCTCGGATGCCACTGTTGGGGAACGTAGTAATTTCAAAAAATTCCTACGCACACGCAAGATCATGGTGATGCACAGCAACGAGAGGGGAGAGTGTTGTCTACGTACCAACGCAGACCGACTGCGGAAGCGATCACACAACATAGAGGAAGTAGTCGTACGTTTTCCCGATCCGACCGATCCAAGCACCGTTACTCCGGCACCTCCGAGTTCTTAGCACCCGTACAGCTCGATGACGATCCCCAGGCTCCGATCTAGCAAAGCGTCGGGGAAGAGTTCCGTCAGCACGACGGCGTGGTGACGATCTTGATGTTCTACCGTCGCAGGGCTTCGCCTAAGCACCGCTACAATATGATCGAGGTGGAATATGGTGGCAGGGGGCACCGCACACGGCTATGGAACGATCACGGGGATCAATTGTGTGTCTAGAGGTGCCCCCTGCCCCTGTATATAAAGGATCAAGGGGGAGAGGTGCGGCCAGCCTTGGGGCGCGCCAGGAGGAGTCCTACTCCCTCTGGGAGTAGGATTCCCCCCCCCCCAATCCTAGTTGGAATAGGAATCCTCAAGGGGGGAAAGAGAGAGAGGGGGGCCGGCCACCTCTCCTAGTCCTAATAGGACTAGGGGAGGGGGGAGGCGCGCGGCCACCTTGGGCTGCCCCTTTCTCCTTTCCACTAAGGCCCATGAAGGCCCATATGGCTCCCGGGGGGTTCCGGTAACCTCCCGGTACTCCGGTAAAATCCCGATTTCACCCGGAACACTTCCGATATCCAAATATAGGCTTCCAATATATCAATCTTTATGTCTCGACCATTTCGAGACTCCTCGTCATGTCCGTGATCACATCCGGGACTCCGAACAACCTTCGGTACATCAAAATGCATAAACTCATAATAACTGTCATCGTAACGTTAAGCGTGCGGACCCTACGGTTCGAGAACAATGTAGACATGACCGAGACACGTCTCCGGTCAATAACCAATAGCGGGACCTGGATGCCCATATTGGCTCCTACATATTCTACGAAGATCTTTATCGGTCAGATCACATAACAACATACGTTGTTCCCTTTGTCATCGGTATGTTACTTGCCCGAGATTCGATCGTCGGTATCCAATACCTAGTTCAATCTCGTTACCGGCAAGTCTCTTTACTCGTTCTGTAATACATCATCCCGCAACTAACTCATTAGTTGCAATGCTTGCAAGGCTTATGTGATGTGCATTACCGAGAGGGCCCCAGAGATACCTCTCCGGCAATCGGAGTGACAAATCCTAATCTCGAAATACGCCAACCCAACATCTACCTTTGGAGACACCTGTAGAGCTCCTTTATAATCACCCATTTACGTTGTGACGTTTGGTAGCACACAAAGTGTTCCTCCGGTAAACGGGAGTTGCATAATCTCATAGTCATAGGAACATGTATAAGTCATGAAGAAAAGCAATAGCAACATACTAAACGATCGGGTGCTAAGCTAATGGAATGGGTCATGTCAATCAGATCATTCAACTAATGATGTGACCTCGTTAATAAAATAACAACTCTTTGTTCATGGTTAGGAAACATAACCATCTTTGATTAACGAGCTAGTCAAGTAGAGGCATACTAGTGACACTCTGTTTGTCTACGTATTCACACATGTATTATGTTTCCGGTTAATACAATTCTAGCATGAATAATAAACATTTATCATGATATAAGGAAATAAATAATAACTTTATTATTTCCTCTAGGGCATATTTCCTTCAGTCACTTGGGAGCCTCCGACAAGATTGTCGAGTTGAACCAAGGAGTTTGTACGGGTAAGGAGATCGCCTACTTCGTGAAGATCTACCCTAGTGAGGCAAGTCCTTCATGGGCGATGGCCATGGTGGGATATACAAGGTTGCTTCTTCGTGGACCCATCGTGGGTGGAGCCCTCCGTGGACTCGTGCAACTGTTACCCTTCGTGGGTTGAAGTCTCCATCCACGTGGATGTACAATAGCACCACCTACCGGAACCACGCCAAAAATCTACGTGTCTCCAATTGCATTTGCACACTCCAATCCCATCCCTTTACATTCTTGCAACTTGCATGCTTTACTTTCCGCTACTCATATACTCTTGTCATGCTTGCTTGAAATGTATGGTGAATGTTTAAACTTGTGCTAAACTCTACCTTAACTTGAGGAAAATAAAAACTGCAACTTCTCTTTGTTAAGAGTCTATTCACCCCCCTCTAGACACCTCTTCTGGATCCTTTCAATTGGTATCAGAGCATTGGTCTCCATTGCTTTGGTTTAAACACCTTTGGAGGAAGATGGATGAGTCTATGTTGGGGAGTCTTAGACGTAGAGTGCCTATTCTTGATGGAGAGTACTTTCATGAGTGAAAAAATGAGATGCTTGTGATTTTCAATGAATATCATTTGAACAAATATATTACTAGCCATTGTGCACCTCATGTTGATCCTTTGCATCCTACCCTTGATGAGTCTATTGACATGATCCGTAATCGTAGAACTGTCAATTTAATCACTAGAGGATTGCCTAGAAACTTGGTTGCTAGCTTGCCTGCTCTTGATTGTGCTTACACCATATGGAGATTTCTTGAGGAGCGATTTCCAAACTATTCCTTGAAAAACTTAGATGAAATTCTTCGTAAGTCTATTGCCTTGAGTAAGATGAGTTCCAATGATCCCAAATTTGGTGATTGTCTATTTGAGCTTACTAATCTTACGCGTGCCAAAGGAGATGTTGGAATCATTAGCAATATCATCTTCGAAGCCATTAGAATTCATAAAGATGACTATTGTGATGACCATTTATCTAATGAATTACCCTCTCTAGGAATTGATCCATCACAAGACAATGTTGAACATGGATACTATGATGAGGATGATGATAGTGACTTTGATCTTGACGAGTCTATGAGACACTTTGGTCTTATGGAAAATCTTCGTGGCTACATGGCTGGAGCAAAGGAATGGGTTCTTGATAGTGGGTGTACCGATCACATGACCGGAGACAAGGATATGTTTCGTGAGCTTGCTGAAAACGACGGCCCTCGGAACTATGTCACTTTTGGTGATAACTCAAAGGGAAAGGTGGTTGGCCTTGGTAAGGTGGCCATCTCACATGGTAGCTCCATACAAAATGTTATGCTCGTTGAATCTCTTGGCTACAATTTACTTTCCGTATCTAGACTTGCTGACTTTGGTTTCAATGTCCTATTTACTGAAGTAGATTGCCAAGTGTTTCGTAGAGATAATCATAAAATGGTCTTTACCAATTTACGTAGAGGTGATCTTTACATCGTTGATTTCACTAAAAAGGCTCAACCTAGAACTTGCTTAATTGTTAAATCTTCTAAAGGTTGGTTATGGCATAGAAGATTAGGGCATGTGGGCATGTGAAATCTTGATAAGCTTATTAAAGGTGATCACATCCTTGGAGTAAAAGATGTTATATTTGACAAGGATAGATTGTGCAGTGCTTGTCAAGCAGGAAAACAAGTTGGAGGAAGTCACCCCGTGAAGAACATCATTACCATGAGACGACCGCTCGAGCTACTTCACATGGATCTCTTTGGTCCTAATGCCTACAAGAGTCTCGGTGGAAACTCATTTGGTCTAGGTATAGCCGATGATTTTTCAAGATTTACGTGGGTGTTCTTTCTTGATGATAAATCGCAGGTCCAAAAGATCTTCAAAAACTTCGCTAGGAAGGCCCAAAATCAATTTGAAGTGAAGATCAAGAAGGCTCAAAGCGACAATGGAACGGAGTTCAAGAACACAAATGTGGATACCTTTCTTGACGAAGAAGGGATTTCACATGAGTTCTCGGCTACGTATACGCCTCAACAAAATGGAGTTGTTGAGAGGAAGAACCAAACTCTTATAGAGATGGTGAGAACGATGCTTGATGAGTACAAGACGCCAAAACACTTTTGTGGGGAAGCGGTTGAGACAGCTTGTCATGCAACAAATCGCTTGTATCTTCACAAGCTACTCGGCAAGATGGCATACGAGCTTCTCACCAGTAACAAACCCCAAGTTTGATACTTTCGAGTATTTGGCTCAAAGTGATACATTCTTGATAAGCATTGTCGTTCTAAATTTGCTCCTAAATCTCATGAGGGTTTCCTACTCGGTTATGGCTCAAACTCTCACACTTACCGTGTCTACAACAATTTCACCCGAAAGGTTGAAGAGATGGTAGATGTGAAGTTTGATGAATCTAACGGCTCACAAGTAGAGCAATTTCCAATTGATGTAGGAGACAAAGACCCTTCGGAAGCAATCCAAGACTTGTCTATTGGCAAGATTCATCCAAGGGAGGTGAAGGAGAGTACCTCGTCCGTCCAAGTGGAAGCTTCTACCTCACGACAAGGTGAACCAAGAGTTGACATGGAAGCATCCACAAGTGGGACACACCAAGATGAAGAAAACGAGGAAGTACACCAAGATGAACCTCATCAACCTCCTTCTCCACCACGACGAGAGAACGACAACGCCAACGATGAAGAAGGCCAAGAAGAAGAAGGACAAGATGATGAAGAAGATGTTCCACCCCGACCCAAGCAAAAGCTCCCACGAGTTCGAGCAAGAGTTTCACGAGACCATCCCATCGAACAAATCTTCAACGATATTCAAACCGGGAGAATCACTCGCTCTAACACTCGTTTGGCTAATTTTTGTGAACATTATTCATTCATCTCTAGCATTGAACCTATGAAGGTTGAAGAAGCGTTGGAAGATCCAGATTGGATAAATGCCATGCATGAGGAGATACACAATTTTGAGAGAAACCAAGTGTGTACATTGGTTGAGAAGCCCGACAACAACCACAACATCATCGGTACCAAATGGGTGTTTCGCAACAAGCAAGACGAAGATGGACAAGTAGTTCGCAACAAAGCACGTCTTGTCGCCCAAGGCTACACTCAAGTCGAAGGTATGGACTATGGTGAGACATACGCCCCCGTTGCTAGACTTGAGTACATCCGCATCTTACTTGCCTATGATAATCACCATGATATCACCCTGTACCAAATGGACATTAAAAGTGCTTTCCTAAATGGTGAAATTGAGGAGGAAGTTTATGTTAAACAACCTCCCGGCTTTGTTAATCCTAAGAAACCCGAACATGTTTACAAACTTCACAAAGCTCTTTATGGTCTCAAACAAGCTCCTAAAGAATGGTACAAATGCTTGACCAAGTTCCTTATTGAAAAAGGCTTTGAGATTGGAAAGATAGATTCTACTCTTTTTACTAAAAGGGTTAATGGTGAATTATTTGTTGTGCCAAATTTATATTGATGATATCATATTTGGTTCGACTAACCCTCATTTTAGTGAAAAGTTTGGAAAGCTAATGTCAGAGAAGTTTGAGATGTCTATGATGAGTGAACGCAAGTTCTTTCTTGGTTTGCAAATCAAGCAAACTAAGGAAGGCACCTTTGTTTCTCAAACAAAGTACACCAAGGACTTATTCAAGAAGTTTAACATGCAAGAAAGCAAAGGTATGAAAACTCCCATGCCTACTAGTGGACATCTTGACTTGACCAAGGATGGCAAACCGGTTGACCAAAAGGTCTATCGCTCTATGATTGGTTCATTGTTATATCTATGTGCCTCCTGTCCCGATATTATGCTAAGTGTGTGCATGTGTGCACGATATCAAGCGGCCCCCAAAGAATGTCATCTTAAGGATGTGAAAAGGATAGTGAT
The DNA here is from genome assembly GCF_018294505.1 of Triticum aestivum. Taxonomy (NCBI): domain Eukaryota; kingdom Viridiplantae; phylum Streptophyta; class Magnoliopsida; order Poales; family Poaceae; genus Triticum; species Triticum aestivum. The sequence goes on along the minus strand of NC_057812.1, from coordinate 436,600,656 downwards.
ATACCTAATACATACACCAAATTTTGGCATTTGGTATCCTAAGAGGTCTTCTTTTGATCTTGTTGGCTACTCCGATTCAGACTATGCCGGTGACAAGGTTGATAGAAAGTCCACTTCGGGTACTTGTGAATTTCTTGGTAGATCTATTGTGTCTTGGTCCTCCATGAAACAAAACTCGGTATCCTTATCCACCACCGAAGCGGAATACATTGCCGCCGGTTCATGTTGTGCTCAATTACTTTGGATGACCAAACTCTTAAAGATTATGGGATCTATGTGAAACATGTTCCATTGCTTTGTGACAATGAAAGTGATATTAAGATTGCTCATAATCCCGTGCAACATTCTCGAACCAAGCATATTGAAGTTCGTCATCATTTCATTCGAGATCATGTTGCTAAAGGGGACATTGATCTTAACCATGTTCATACCGATAAGAAATTGGCGGATATATTCACCAAACTGCTTGATGAGAAAGTATTTTGTCGTTTGAGAAGTGAATTGAACATCATTGATGCTTCAAAGTTGGAGTAGGAACTCCATGTGGGTACATGCAAGGCATGAACCTATGACTTATCCTTCATGTTTCTCTTATGATGATGATCATATGTCATGGATATATTTGCACCCTTGCATGCTATCTAACCCTTGTAGGTGCTTGGATGAACCAAAATCTATGAGATTGCAAATCACTCACATCTTGAGCAATCTCTACATCACCAAGTCTCTACAATATGGTGGTTGAAGACAAGGAAGCATAAAACCTTTCAACATATCCTTTGACCATTTCTACATATCAAATTTCATTTGGTATCGAATTTATGATTGTCAAATTGGATACACAAGTGCTCTTCCTTGCAAAACTAACTCATGTAGGTAGATGAACTCAAACTACAAGTGGTGCTCCCAATCTTTGATGAGCTACATCAATCTTGAGCAACCCACACAACTTCAACTACATGATCAAGTTCAACACCACCACCCAAGGTACGTTATTCCATCTTAGAGAAGCTTTACCCCAAGTCATGGGTCAAGGCAACTCAACAAGATGCGAATACATCAAATGCTTAAACGAAAAATGGTAACCCCATTTTAAGCTTAAACGATGAGTATGACCTACGATCAAGTGTTCTCACTTGACTCCTCAGTCAATATACTCTAACATAGGTGACTTTGTCGCCGACCAATTCTAGATGAAGTTCTCTAGTGTTTCTCTGTGTTCTTGCATATTTGTTCCAAAAATATTCATCTAGATTTATTTTCTTTTTTTTATTTTGTTCTGCATTCCCTGCATCCAATTCATTGCAAACCCTTCAGTAAATTCATTGTAAATCTTTGTGAGATCTTATTTTCCTAGTGATATGAGGTGACAAATGTTCTCTCTGTGTTGCACTCGGTCATACCGGTTCGTCTCTTTCGGTCAAGCCGAACCATTTCGGTGCAACTGAAAAATATAACTCAGTGTCACTGATTTCACTGCAGAAAAGACAATTTGCTACTTGTTCCTGCACTTTTGTTCCACCTCCACTCGATGATTATTGTCCTCTACCAGCATCACCCTCTATATGCTGCTTTGCTCTGTGGCTCAAGGACCAAACCTATTTTGACTCACAATCCAGAAGATCCCTTCTTGGAAATTGATGTAAAAGGGGGAGAGAGAGATCACATCAAAGCTTACTCACTTAAAAAGGGGGAGAGAGTACTTAAACAGGGAGAGAGATAATCACTTCAACAAGACCCTAGATGCTTGGTATTCAAGAGGAGAGAAGTCACATGTCTTTAAGAGGGGAAAGACATGTTAGTTTGTCTTTTGTCTTATGTTTCTATGCTCTGATCTGTTTTGCTATGATTTTCTTGTCCCTATATTCTCCCTTTATCAAATATAAGATTCAGAGGGAGAAAGACATCTAAGGGAAGGAAATCTTTGAATTCATTGCATATCTTTATCCTTGGGGACATGTCCATATCCAATAGGAGTACCTAGCACTCATTCCCTACATGTCATCCCAGTCTTGGTACCCTTGTGGTTTGTTGTTCTTGCTCTGCTTAGTAAATGTTTCTGTGTTATCTAACCTTGTTTACTCAGATTCATATCTTCCAAAGATACCCCAAGACCACAAGGTAAGTATATGCATCACACCCATGTGCATGATGATTTCTTGCTACTGTACATATTGTTTGCAAGAAGGACCCATGAGCATGAAGGTATATTCCCTATATTCACATCATTTGCTCTGATGCATATAGCCAAGATACATGTAACTCATTGCCTGCTCTGTCATGTCTATGCATTCACATGCTCTCATATTCGATAGTTTCATGGATGCATACATGTAGAGGGAGCCTATGCATGTTACATGTCTTTCCAAAGCTTTACCTGGTATTCTTTGTATGTCGCTATCTAAAGCTTTGATGTATATTGTCATCAATTGTCAAAAATGGGGAGATTGGAAGCACAAGTGCTCCCTGGGTGGTTTTGGTAATTAATTTCAACATATCTCTTGTTGGACTAATGTTTTTATCTAGTATATTTCAAATAAGTTCAACAGATGGAGTGGCATGGACAAGAGGATGTGGAACCCCTTCAAAATGCTAAGGACAAAGGATTGGCTCAAGCTCAAAAGCTCAAGGCTCTACATTTTCAGTTTAGTGATCCAAGATCACATTGAGTGTAACACCCACGATGCGGCTATATCTCCCACGTGTCAGAGCACGACTTAGAGGCATAACCGCATGGTAGGCATGTCGCAAGAGGGGTAATCTTTACACATCCCATGTACTGAATAAGAAAGGGATAAAGAGTTGGCTTACAATCGCCACTTCACACAATACATAAATATATCATACATCATCCAAGAATACAATCAAGGTCCGACTATGGAACAAAAATAAAGAAAGACAACCCCAAATGCTAGATCCCCGATCGTCCCAACTGGGCTCCTCTACTGATCATCCGAAAAAGAAACATAGTAACGGCCCGAATCCTCGTCGAACTCCCACTTGAGTTCGGTAGCGTCCCCTGCACTGGCATCGTCGGCACCTGCATCTGTTTTGGAAGTATCTGTGAGTCACGGGGACTCAGCAATCTCACACCCTCGTGATCAAGACTATTTAAGCTTAAAGGTAGGAAAGGGTAGTGAGGTGGAGCTGCAGCAAGCACTAGCATATATGGTGGCTAACATACGCAAATGAGAGCGAGAAGAGAAGCAAAGCACGGTCCAGAAACTAATAGTGGTCAAGAAGTGATCCTGAGGCTACATACGTTCAAGCATAACCCGAGACCGTGTTCTCTTCCCGGACTCCGCCGAAAAGAGACCATCACGGCAACACACGCGGTTGATTCATTTTAATTAAGTTAAGTTTCAAGTTCTCTACAACCGTACATTAACAAATTCCCATCTGCCCATAACCGTGGGCACGGCTTTCGAAAGTTCAAAAACCCTGCAGGGGTGTCCCAACTTAGCTCATCACAAGTTCTCACGGTCAATGAAGGATATTCCTTCTAGCTGGAAGACCCGATCAGCCTCATAATCCCGGTTACAAGAAATTTCGACAATGGTAAAACAAGACCAACAAAGCCGCCCGATGTGCTGACAAATCCCGATAGGAGTCGCACGTATCTCGTTCTCAGGGCACACCGGATAGGTCAAGCTACGAGTAAAACCAACCCTCAAGTTGCCTCGAGGTGGCCCCGCGGGTTGCCTGTTTCGGACCAACACTCAGAGGAGCACTGGCCCAGGGGGGTTTAAAAAAAAGATGACCCTTGAGTCTGCAGAACCCAAGGGAAAGGGTATATGGTGGCAGGTAGGCAAATGGTAAAACTAAGGTAGGGCCTTGCTGGAGGAGTGTCACACCCTAGCTAGTTCAAGCATTAGAGTGTGCATCATGTTTAAATTCCTCTTAAATTTGAAATGGGGAAGACAGAAACCCCAGCACCCCCTGGAAACAACTAGGGTTTACAAAAAATATTTTCAATGAACCTGAAATGCCCTTCTAGAAAGTTCACTCTCTTTGTCTTGGGTTGGAACCTCTGGCAAAATTTGTGCACAATTTTCTAGGTCAACAGAAGGTCATTGAATTAAATCAAGTATTTGAATTTGGGCATTTAAATGCTATAAAATAATTTAAATGCTCAAATAATTCTGGAAATAAGTGTGGGCTATTGGAAATAATCTAAACAGAGCCCCTGATTATTTTCAGGATTTTTAAAGATGTCTAGGTATTTTTAATAAAGCCCAATAGTTGCAGGAAAAAATAGAAAAGAAAACAAATAAGAAAAAGAGAGAGAGGGAAACCCACCTGGGCCTCACCTGTGCTGGCCCAGCCCACCTGGCTCGGCCTAGTCGACTGGCCTTGCCAGTCGTCCTCCTCCTCCTGCCAGGAGGACGAGGAGCGCGTGGCCGGCGCCCGCGGCCACACGCCGGCCACCTCCTGCTTCTGCCGACGCCCTGGAGGCGTCTAGGGGTGCCACGCCGACCCCCACGTCCCCCTCTCTCTCTTCCCACTCTCCCCGTGGCCTCTCTCCCTCTCTAACTCTCTCCCCCTCTTCCTCCCGAGCGCAGCCGTCGCCGACGACAAGCTCCACCGCAGCCACCGCCGTCCATTTGCTGCCCCGACATGCCAGGAAGCTCTGCCGTTGTCGACTGCATCAAGTAGGCCGAGCCCCGTGCGCTCGCTCGCCTCGGAGACGCTGCACCGAGCTCGTTCTCAGCTCTGGCCACCGGAGATCCCCTTCGCCGCCCCGCTCGCTCCACCCCTTCCCCGAGCTCGCCGATCGCTCCCCTGCAACCGTTGTGAGCTCCGCCATCGTTTCCCCCTCTCCTCGCGCTCGTCCGCGTCCTCCAACCCCCTCTGCCATCGAGGCCGAGAGCTTGGCTCCACCGGCCATGTCACCGCCGTGGCCACAGCCACGTAAGCTCGAATCCGAGCACGCCTTCGTCTTCCACGCGCTCCCAGGAGCCTAACGCACCACTCCACGCGCCTCGCCGTGCCCCGTAGCGTCGGGTTCATCCACGCCCTAACTCCGGCGACCGCCAAGGTCGTCGCCGGCGTCGTTCCAAGCCTCCCCGAGCTCCACTTTCTCCACCAAACAACGCGACTCCCTCCCCGCGTCATGTAGCTGCTCTCCGCCGTCGATTTGGTCACCGGAGACGCAAACCCGAGCCCCTCCGCCGCGTCTGTCGTCGCCGGAGTCAAGCCATCGGTGAGTTTGACTCAGTTTGACCCCTGTGCGGGCCCAGGTAGACCCCTCTAGGTCTATGACAGGTGGGGCCGGTCTGCTAATCAGTTTAAGATTAGTTTTAACTAATTCTAATTAGTTTAGACACTGACATGTGGGCCCAGGCCCCACTGACAGCTAATTAGTGTTAATCTAATTCTGTTAACTAGTTGTGACACTAACAGAGAGGGCCCACCAATCAGGTTTGACCTGGCTGACCCAGTTGACCGCTGACGTCACCCCTATGTCATGCTGACGCATTAATTCAATTACTGGAATTATTCTTATATAGGAAATTCCAAAAAATATCCAAAACTTCTAAAAATCATAGAAAATCAACCATAGCTCCAAATGCAAAGATTTATATATGAAAAATGATCAGAAAAATTCAATCTATCCATCTGTAATGGTTTCATGCATGACAAAACAAGTTAACCTTGCTGTTTAAGCAGAATAAGGTAATGCACTAATAAGGCCATGTTTAATGAGCTAATATTTTAATCTTTGATTCAAATGAGTTCATCCCCTTCTATTTTAGCTTGCATTAGGCCAAGACACTTTCATCTTGCCATGTCATAGCATGCATCATATTGTTGCATATTGCCATGTGTTGATTATGTTCGGTGTGTCTTTCGTGGTAGGTTCTGCCTCCAAGGATAACCCCGAGTATCCGTCTGAAGGGCAGTACCCTACTACCTCTACAACAGGCAAGCAACCCATTGATCATTTCGATACAAACCCATGTTCTCGCTTGTGCTCTTGTTTACTGCATTAAGACAACATGATTCAAACTGATGTGTGCTACGGTAGTTGAACCCTTATCCTCTGCATGACCTGTCATTGCCACAGTAACTAGATGAAACCCACTAGCATGTGTAGGAGTTGATTGAGCCATGTATGTGATTCCTACCTTGCTATGCCTGCTATGCTTAGAGTTGTGTCAGGTCTGGTTCATCTGGGTGATGGGCTAGAGTGATATGATTATGTCGGTAATGTGAGGGATGTGTTGAACATGTTTTGGTAAAGGTATCGATGAGAGGCCATGTAGGAGTACATGGTGGGTTGTTTCATTGAGACCGTCCATAAGAACTGAGATATGTATGCGTGATTTAAGATTCAGCTACTACCACACATTGGGCCCTGAAATATGACCCCGCTCGACTTACTGACCCCTCTCGCCCTCTGTCCAGGAGTTACAACTAGTTTCTGGTGTTTGTAGGTTATGTGTTGGCGGCCGTGCATAGCGCTGAGCCTAGGGGTGGGCTATGATGCGGTAGATACACTGTGGCCGGGTATGCCGGGCGCCCGTTTGGTGTCTCGGGACTCTATACACATCGTTTGGGGCCGTTGAGGACACCCCGGCCGGATTTCCTTGCGGATGGAACCTGAATAGGCGATAAACCTGGACTAGAGACTTGCGCGGTTAGTCAGGTCGTGGTCTACACCCACGTCGGTTTTCGCTTGATGTCTGCCGAGCACATGTCGTGTGCAGATGCTAAGTGGTGGAAACATGTGTGACAAAGTACACCCCTGCAGGGTATAAAACTATTCGAATAGCCGCGTCCGCGGTAAAGGACTACTTGGTTGCCTATACAATTCATAGACAAGTTAATGGTTACTACTAAAAGACTCAAGATAAGTGTGAGTACCGAGGATGGCCCTCTTGTAGGATGACGAGAGAGGATCCCCGGTGGAGTATTGTGTTGGTGAGTTGTGGACTCGTGTGCGAAAACTATTTTACTAGTGGAGTTCCGTAGGATAGCTTAGCCAAGAGTCAAAGCTGGCTTGCTGCAATAACCCCACCACCTTCTTGAGAATGAGCATGTATAGTAGGTTCTGTTGTAAGACTTGCTGAGTACCTTTGTACTCATGTTTGCTTAATTACTGTTTTTAGACGACAACACCGCCCCCTCCGATGGGTTCTACGTAGACCTTGACGTCGACGAGTGACTAGCCACCCAGGTGGTGATCCTGGCCATGGAGGGCCCTATGTAGATAATCAGGCTTCGAGAAGCCTTCTTTCTTTCTAGTGTCTGTACTCAGACTAGTTGCTTTCGCTTGTGCTTGTATGATTGTATGACTTGAGTGTCGGGTCATGTGACCCCTATCTGTATGAACATGTTATGTATGGCTCTCTGGAGCCTTTAAATAAAGTACTTGAGTTGTAGAGTTTTGTTGTGATGCCATGTTGTATGTACTCATATCAGGCATATTGTGTGTATGATTGAAATGCTTGGTGTGAGTGGGATCCGACAATCTAGTTGTTTATCCTTGGCAGCCTTTCTAATGGGGAAATGTAGTCTAGTGTTCCTCGAGCCATAGTAGTCCGCTACAGCCCGGTTCACCGGAGTCCTACTAGCCCAGCACTACTGCTCAGGACACTTGACTGGCCGGCATGTGTTTCACGTCGTTCCTATGTCTGTCCCTTCGGGGAAATGTCACACGGTGACATCCGGAGTCCTGCCTAGCCTGCTACAGCCCGGGTTCCCCGGAGTCCTGTTAGCCCAGTGCTACAGCCCGGAATCACTCGCTGATGACCGACATGCTCGATGTGATTCATGTATGCCTGTCTCCATAGGTCTGTGCCGCTTTGGGTTCACGACTAGCCATGTCGGCGCGGGTTCTCCGTCATATGGATGCTAGCGACACTATCATATACGTGAGCCAAAAGGCGCAAACGGTCCCGGGCCATGGTAAGGCGACACCCTTGGGATACCGTGCGTGAGGCCGCAAAGTGATATGAGGTGTTACCGGCTAGATCGATGTGGTTTGGAATCGTGGTCCTGACAAGGAGTTTTATTCAAAGCAAACTGTCAAGGGGTTCCCATAACACCCAACCGCGTAAGGAACGCAAAATCAAGGAACATAACACCGGTATGATGGAAACTAGGGCGGCAAGAGTGGAACAAAACACCAGGCATAAGGCCGAGCCTTCCACCCTTTACCAAGTATATAGATGCATTAAAGTAAACACGGTATAATAATGATATCCCAACAATATCCATGTTCCGACAAGGAACAAACTCCATCTTCACCTGCAACTAGCAACGCTATAAGAGGGGCTGAGCAAAGCGGTAACATAGCCAAACAACGGTTTGCTGGGAAAGGTGGGTTATAGGCTTGACATGGCAATATGGGAGGCATGATATAGCAAGTGGTAGGTATCGCGGCATAGCAGTAGAGCGAACAACTAGCAAGCAAAGATAGAAGTGATTTCGAGGGTATGGTCATCTTGCCTGCAAAGTTCTCTGAGTTGACGAAAGCTTGATCCTCATAAGCGTACTCAATGGGTTCCTTGATCACGTATTCGTCTCCCAGCTCTACCCAAAGCAAGAACACAACCAAAGGACCAACAATCAAACACGGTGCAATGCGCAAGCAACATGATGCAAAACATGGCATGACATGCGGGATGTGATATGCAATGCATATGCGTGCTCCATAAGGAAAAGATTGATCAAGGCATAAACTTGGAAAATCAGGTGTGCCGCTGGAAAGATGAGATGAATTCGGTCGAAATCGATATAAAGATCACCGGAATCGGATGCACGGTTTGCAAATGGCAAGCAAAACAAGAATGGCACAATTCTGCGATTAACAGCACGATGCCATCTAGAATGCAACAAGAAACTAAGCTACTGCACCCCAACATAGTAACAAAGCACATGGCAATGATCTACTCAAGATGCTTGACAAAACATGAACACTGAGCTACGGCTAAATCACACTAGAACAGGTTCAAACAAGCATGGCAAAAGTGCAAAAGATATCAGGTTCACAGACATAGTGAAAATACTAACATGCTAGGAATTAACATCAGGAAGCAATGTTTAGAGCAAGCAAAACACATGCTACAGGACCACATCATAGCAAAACAAGGCATGGCATGAATCTACTCAAGGCATAGAACAAAAGTCCCTTACTGACCATGAGCCAAAAAGGATCAGAAGATATGATGGCACCCATGTAAATATAGCTAGTTTCGTTAACAGATTCAGACTTAGAAGAAAACTGAGCATGGCATAAACAGAATTATGAAGGCATGTTTGCGAGCTCGATTCACTCAACACAAGGCATAACAAGTGAAATGGGCATGATGGCATGATGACATGATGCAATGCACATGATGCAATGATGAATGCAACAAACCAACAACTCACATGACGAAACTTGGAAAACATGGAAGGCGTCTGAAGCTCCGGTCTTGGGGCATTACAACACTCCACCACTACAAGAGGATCTCGTCCCGAGATGTAGACTGGCACCGGAGGGAAAACGGGAGAGGAAGAGAACATGTAAAGCTAAGTTGCTTCTTTGACAAATGAGTGAAACCAAAGAACCTCGCGAGGTTGAACAAATTGAAAGAAAGAATACAACGAAGATTAACAAAGTTGGAAACACTCCGTTAGAAAATAGGAACAATGAACATTACTAGAAGCTTGTAGGTTGAAAGACATAAGAAAAGTGTTACAATGGACAAGAAGTATATGCAAGCACTCCGGTTGAAACGAGATGTACAAGGGACGATAAAGACCAATTACGACAACACTCCAGTTGGAAATGGAAGGTAAGGAATATGAGCTTGGCAAAATGAAAGCACTTGGATGAGACTCCGGTTAAAAGAGGAATGATAGGCACAACACTCCGGTTAAAACAAGATAGAGAAGGAATAAGAATGATATAATTTGGGAAGCACTCCGACTATAAATGGAAGGAATTGAACATGAACTTGACAAGATGAGAGGATACTTGAAAAGAGGACATGACACTCCGGTTGAAACGATAAGCACGAAAGGAACACGATCCTCGCAATTCGAGATGATGATTGAAAAGAGCAACATCAAAAAGCCTCCAGGAGAAAGAATGGAAGATCGATCATTGGAATAACAGAATGGAGAAGGAAATGCCAACTTCTTCCACAAATGAGCTTGCAGAACACCCTTCCAAGAAAATTATAACAGAGTTGTTGGAAAACCCACAACGAAATGAATAAACTTGTAGAGGGCTTATGGAAAAACTTCTCAAAATTGAGGCGAAATTCAACCACTACGGAAACGAAAGATTGGATTGAGATCAACAGATTGGGTCATAGGTAAGCACCATAATGGAAACATTCCCAATGAAAGGCTTTAGGTGAAATCTAGACCAAGATAACTCCAAGGAAGAAAATGATGGGTTTAAATATCTCATTCCTGACAACTTTTGAGTCATGAAACATGAAGGAAATTGTCACAAATGACATAACACCACCTCAAAAGATAATGTAAAAGAATTTCACTTCGGAATGCAAGATGAAGAATGCTTGAGCTCCTTTGAAAAGAATCTCGATGAACACTTGGAGAAGGAGTTAAATCCTTGATGAGTCGTCATGTAGAGCCTCCCTGAAGAACTCCGGTAATAAAAAGAAAGAGAAGTAGAAAACACGAGGTGAAGACTTGCAATGATTTAGATGGATCTTCGTGATATAATTGAGAGAGCTTGGAAAAAAAGATGAAACAATTGAAACTGATAAATTGCTATCACGAACAATCTCCGGAAGGAAGGAACTAGATGACTTGGATGAAATAATAAGAATTACGTTATGCATATCCTTCATCAATTTGATTGATGACACACCATGGATTTGGCATACTACTTATTCTCATTTGGGAAGGATTAAGATAGATATAACACCAACTTGGGAATGTTTTCAACGAACCACCGGTAGGACTAAAACAACGGATAAATTAATATGATAAAGAAGGAAGAGAAATCTTGAACGAACCACCGTAAGAATTGAAAACGAACAAAGTAAAAGGGGGTGAATCACCGGTAAGAATTAGAGAACGAATGGAGATACTTGAGGGAATTTAGATACCTGAGAATGAAGAGATCATGATCTGATTAGAGAAAAACTTGAACGATGCACCAGTAAGATTTGGAGAACGAGAGCTGAAAGCTGGAATGAATAATTCTGAGATGATGGCCTCCGGATAATCAAACTGAAAAATACTCCTGAACTGCTCCAGATGGGTGAAAAGAATTCTCACAATCGAAAACAATTATGAGAGGTTGGCATCAATCTTGAACTACACATCTCTGAGAGAACGGATAAGATTTGGAGGAAAAACTCTTTTTCGGTCTTCAAAATCTGAGAATGACGGTGAGAAACACCACCAAGCATTTGTTGAGGCAGTCCGGAATAATGAAGAATATAAAGGCTGAATCAACAGTGAAAAGAATTTGAAAAATCTTGGAGAAAGACATTTGACTGATGATAATTCATTCTTACGTCAAACTTGGAAAAGAATTTGAGAGTAACAACAGGAAAATAGGAGAGTCAGGTAAGATCCTGGGAAAAACCTGTGGGTTAGGGCCCACTCAAAAGAAACACCGTTGAATGATTACTTGAAAAGGAGATTGCGCCGGTTGAATTAAGTTGCTTGAATGAGATAACATCCTCAAAAGAACTTGAGTGAACTGAGAATGGAAATGGAATCTTCTGAGATATCTTCGGCACTTCGGATATGAATAGAGAGAGATGAACGATTAAGAGGTGCACCGGCATGAGAAAACATTTGACACGAGGAAAGGATATGATCGACACAGCTTGAATTTAATCCACCGGGGAAGCCGGAGAAGAAAAGAGAACAAAGAACAATGAACTTGAAGCTCTGTTAGAATCTTCATGAGAATCATCGGATAAGAATATTGACGGAAAAGAATGGAGAGACTTCACATCAATAAAAAGGATACTTGATTAAGAAGTCTGAGTCCTTGAAGAAAGTGAAGGGTGGGAGGGCGGGAAAACAAAGGCAACTTGGGGACAGATGAAACGAACAACATTGGAAAAACCGAGAGGTGATCTTGCGAATGTTGAAATGATCGGATCCACTTGAAGAGAAGCTCACCGGTTGAGAAGAAATTGGGATGACAAACTCGATGATCAAGAAGGATTAGCATCCACATAGAAATATGAGAACACCGCTTAAGGAAGGTATGGAATCAACACTTGACATTGAAGCAACTCGAATACCACAATCAAAACAAAAACAAAGGATTGGCTTGCAGAATAAGCTGAAAACAAATATATGATAGATCCCATATCGTATCATGTGTCTGTTGGAAAGATATTCTAGGAGCTACTAGAATTCTCACTTATAAAACTCCCGAAACTTTCTGGTTATGCAATCAGGTGTTGGGAATACAGGGGAAGTATAATATCTCACCCAATACTAGCAAATCCTACATCCAGCTGTATCCATCCTTCAACACATAACCAAGAAACCTTCGGAAATCATTTACCTCAACCTTCGAAAAGCATCTGTTATACAAGTTATGGCAATACTCCCGAACTCCCGCCCCAGTACTGGGTGACGTCGAGGTTATCTCACCAACAACTACATAAAAGGATTTTTGATGTCGGCGAACTTAGGTATTCCAGAATTGCAACGATAAAATTGTGACGACAACACCTCGGAGCTCAACTCCCCAGGACACTACCACAACCCCTAAATGTCAGGAGGCACCAAGAACAATGTTCTCATCACAAAACCGTCAGAACGATTCCAAGATACCCGCGTGATCCTAAAAAATCGTTAAATTTGAGAAGAGAAGAATCAAAACTCTACGTCGGGAGGCCTCACCAGAGCGATGAACGGACTGAGGAGTAAAAAGAATCCTACTCTCCGATATATATAATCCTAAGACTCAAAACATTTTCTTCTAGACTCAACAATGTCAGCGATTCGATCAAGAAGGGGGCTCCTAAGTCGGGGAAGGCTCTGATTACCAACTTGTAACACCCACGATGTGGCTATATCTCCCACATGTCGGAGTACGACTTAGAGGCATAACCGCATGGTAGGCATGTCGCAAGAGGGGTAATCTTTACACATCCCATGTACTGAATAAGAAAAGGATAAAGAGTTGGCTTGGAATCGCCACTTCACACAATACATAAATATATCATACATCATCCAAGAATACAATCAAGGTCCGACTACGGAACCAAAATAAAGAAAGACAACCCCAAATGCTAGATCCCCGATCGTCCCAACTGGGCTCCTCTACTGATCATCCGGAAAACAAACATAGTAACGGCCTGAATCCTCGTCGAACTCCCACTTGATTTCGGTAGCGTCCCCTGCACTAGCATCATAGGCACCTGCATCTGTTTAGGAAGTATCTGTGAGTCACGGGGACTCAGCAATCTCACACCCTCGCGATCAAGACTATTTAAGCTCAAAGGTAGGAAAGGGTAGTGAGGTGGAGCTGCAGCAAGCACTAGCATATATGGTGGCTAACATACGCAAATGAGAGTGAGAAGAGAAGCAAAGCACAGTCGAGAAACTAATAGTGATCAAGAAATGATCCTGAGGCTACTTACGGTCAAGCATAACCCGAGACCGTGTTCTCTTCCCAGACTCCGCTGAAAAGAGACCATCACGGTAACACACGCGGTTGATTCATTTTAATCAAGTTAAGTTTCAAATTTTTTACAACCAGACATTAACAAATTCCCATCTGCCCATAACCGCGGGCACGGCTTTCGAAAGTTCAAAAACCCTGCAGGGGTGTCCCAACTTAGCCCATCACAAGCTCTCATGGTCAACGAAGGATATTCCTTCTAGCGGGAAGACCCGATCAGCCTCGGAATCCCGGTTACAAGACATTTCGACAATGGTAAAACAAGACCAGCAAAGCCGCCCGATATGCCGACAAATCCCAATAGGAGTCGCACGTATCTCGTTCTCAGGGCACACCGGATAGGTCAAGCTACAAGTAAAACCAACCCTCAAGTTGCCTCGAGGTGGCCCCGCAGGTTACCCATTTCAGACCAACACTCAGAGGAGCACTGGCCCGGGGGGTTTAAAAAAAGATGACCCTTGAGTCTGCAGAACCCAAGGGAAAGGGTATATGGTGGTAGGTAGGCAAATGGTAAAACCAAGGTAGGGCCTTGCTGGAGGAGTTTTATTCAAAGCGAACTGTCAAGGGGTTCCCATAACACCCAACCGCGTAAGGAACGCAAAATCAAGGAACATAACACCGGTATGACGGAAACTAGGGCGGCAAGAGTGGAACAAAACACCAGGCATAAGGCCGAGCCTTCCACCCTTTACCAAGTATATAGATGCATTAAAGTAAATAAGGTATAATAATGATATCCCAACAATATCCATGTTCCAACAAGGAACAAACTCCATCTTCACCTGCAACTAGCAACGCTAAAGAGGGGCTGAGCAAAGTGATAACATAGTCAAACAACGGTTTGATGGGAAAGGTGGGTTAGAGGCTTGACATGGCAATTTGGGAGGCATGATATAGCAAGTGGTAGGTATTGCGGCATAGCAATAGAGCGAACAACTAGCAAGCAAAGATAGAAGTGATTTCGAGGGTATGGTCATCTTGCCTGCAAAGTTCTCCGAGTTGAGGAAAGCTTGATCCTCGTAAGCGTACTCAACGGGTTCCTTGATCACGTATTCGTCTCCCAGCTCTACCCAAAGCAAGAACACAAGAAAAGGACCAACAATCAAACACGGTGCAATGTGCAAGCAACATGATGCAAAACATGGCATGACATGCGGGATGTGATATGCAATGCATATGCGTGCTCCGGAAGGAAAAGATTGATCAAGGCATCAACTTGGCAAACCAAGTGTGCCGATGGAATGATGAGATGATTTCGGTCGAAATCGATATAAAGATCACCAGAATCGGATGCACGGTTTGCAAATGGCAAGCAAAACAAGAATGACACAATTCTGCGATTAACAGCACGATGCCATCTAGAATGCAACAAGAAACTATGCTACTGCACCCCCAACATAGCAACAAAGCACATGGCAGTGATCTACTCAAGATGCTTGACAAAACATTAACACTGAGCTACGGCTAAATCACACTAGAACAGGTTCAAACAAGCTTGGCAAAAGTGCAAAAGATATCAGCTTCACAGACTTAGTGAAAACACTAACATGCCAGGAATTAACATCAGGAAGCAATGTTTAGAGCAAGCAAAACACATGATACATGACCACATCATAGCAAAACAAGGCATGGCATGAATCTACTCAAGGCATAGAACAAAAGTCCCTTACTGGCCATGAGCCAAAAAGGATCAGAAGATATGATGGCATCCATGTAAACATAGCAAGTTTCGTTAACAGATTCAGACTTAGCAGAAAACCGAGCATGGCATAAACAGAATTATGAAGGCATGTTTGCGAGCTCGATTCACTCAACACAAGGCATAACAAGTGAAATGGGCATGATGGCATGATGACATGATGCAATGCACATGATGCAATGATGAATGCAACAAACTAACAACTCACATGACGAAACTCGGAAAACGTGGAAGGCGTCTGAAGCTCCAGTCTTGGGGCATTACATTGAGTCCTTAGGAAAAGCCAATACTATTAAAAGGGGATGAGGTGTTTCTTAATGGCTTGCTTTCTCAAAGTACTTAGTGATATGCTCCAAAGCCCTCAACCACTTTCTCATATTCACATATGTCCCAAATCAAAAGTCAAACTCGGCCCCATCGAAACACTCTATCCGACGCCATTGAGTTCACTTGACATAGCCACTCCCACAAACCCTAATCAATTCAGTCTCACTGATGGGATCTCGGTCTCACCGAGATGGGCTTGCAAACTCTCTGTTGCCTGTTGGAATTATTTTGGTCCTACCGAGATAAGCAATCGGTCCCACCGAGTTTGCCTGACCAACTCTCTGTTTTGATTATTACCAAAATCGGTCTCACCGAGTTTGTGTAATCGATCAAACCGAGATGAGGTTTTACCCTAACCCTAGCACATCGGTCCCACCGAGTTGATCATATCGATCCCACCGAAATGCCTAACAGACACATTATGAACTAAATCGTGTTGGAAATATGCCCTAGAGGCAATAATAAAATGGTTATTATTATATTTCTTTGTTCATGATAATTGTCTATTGTTCAGGCTATAATTGTGTTATCCGGAAATCGTAATACATGTGTGAATACATAGACTACAACACGTCCCTAGTGAGCCTCTAGTTGACTAGCTCGTTGATCAAAAGATAGTCATGGTTTCCTGACTATGAACATTGGATGTCATTGATAACGGGATCACATCATTAGGAGAATGATGTGATGGACAAGACCCAATCCTAAGCTTAGCTCAAAGATCGTGTAGTTCGTTTGATGTAGCTTTTCTGAATGTCAAGTATCATTTCCTTAGACCATGAGATTGTGCAACTCCCGGATACCGTAGGAGTGCCTTGGGTGTGCCAAACGTCACAACGTAACTGGGTAACTATAAAGGTACATTACAGGTATCTCCGAAAGTGTCTGTTGGGTTGGCACGAATCGAGACTGTGATTTGTCACTCCGTATGACGGAGAGGTATCTCTGGGCCCACTCAGTAATGCATCGTTATAATGAGCTCAATGTGATCAAGTGGTTGATCACGGGATCATGCATTACGGTATGAGTAAAGTGACTTGCCATTAACGAGACTGAACAAGGTATTGGGATACCGACGATCGAGTCTCGGGCAAGTAACGTACCGATTGACAAAGGGAATTGTATACGGATTGATTGAATCCTCGACATCGTGGTTCATCCGATGAGATCATCGTGGAGCATGTGGCAGCCAACATGGGTATCCAGATCCCGTTGTTGGTTATTGACCGGAGAGTCGTCTCGGTCATGTCTGCATGTCTCCCGAACCCGTAGGGTCTACACACTTAAGGTTCGGTGACGCTAGGGTTGTTAGGAAGACTTGTATGTGATTACCGAATGTTGTTCGGAGTCCCGGATGAGATCCCGGACATCACGAGGAGTTCCAGAATGGTCCGGAGGTAAAGATTTATATATGGAAGTTGTCATACGGTCGCCGGAAAGGTTCAGGGGAATATCAGTATTGTACCGGGGCCATCGGAGGGGTTTCGGGGGTCCACCGGGAGGGGCCACCTCTTCCGGAGGGCCTTATGGGCTGTATGGAGAAGGAAACCAGCCCAAGTGGGCTGGGGCGCCACACCCCCCTAGGGCCCATGCGCCTAGGGTTGGGGGAAACCCTAAGAGGGGGCGCCCCCTTGCTTGGGGGGCAAGCCCCCCTCCCCTTGGCCGCCACCCCCCCTCTAGATCTCATCTAGAGGGGGCCGGCCCCCTTCCCCCTTCCCCTATAAATAGAGGGGTGAGGGGAGGGCTGCATACGACATCCAAGGCGCAGCCCTTCCCCTCCCCAACACCTCTCCTCCTCCATAAGAGCTTGGCGAAGCCCTGCCAGAGTACTGCAGCTTCATCACCATCACGCTGTCGTGCTGCTGTTGGAGCCCTCTTCCTCAACCTCTCCCTCCTCCTTGCTGGATCAAGGCGCGGGAGATGTCCTCGCTCCGTACGTGTGTTGAACGCGGATGTGTCGTCCGTTCGACGCTAGGATCTTCGGTGATTTGGATCACGTCGAGTACGACTCCATCAACCCCGTTCTCTTGAACGCTTCCGCTCGTGATCTACAAGGGTATGTAGATGCATTCCTTTCTCCCTCGTTGCTAGATGACTCCATAGATTGATCTTGGTGATGCGTATAAAATTTTAAAATTCTGCTACGTTCCCCGACAAATCGGTCCGACCGAGTTTTTTGATTCGGTCCCACCGAGTTTGGTGATTTGTGTGTACCGGTTAGATTTTGTGTGGAGGCTATATATACCCCTCCACCCATTTTTCATTCGTGGAGAGAGCCATCAGAACACATATTTTCTGAGAAAGAACCACCTACTCATGTGTTGAGGTCAAGATATTCCATTCCAACCATTTGAATTTTGATCTCTAGCCTTATCCAAGTTGCTTTCCACTCAAATCTTCTTTCCACCAAATCTAAATCAGTGAGAGAGAGTTGAATGTTGGGGAGACTATCATTTGAAGCACAAGAGCAAGGAGTTCATCATCAACACATCGTCTATTACCTTTTGGAGAGTGGTGTCTCCTAGATTGGTTAGGTGTCACCTGGGAGCCTCCAACAAGATTGTGGAGTTGAACCAAGGAGTTTGTACGGGCAAGGAGATCGCCTACTTCGTGAAGATCTACCCTAGTGAGGCAAGTCCTTCGTGGGCGATGGCCATGGTGGGATATACAAGGTTGCTTCTTCGTGGACCCTTCGTGGGTGGAGCCCTCCGTGGACTCACGCAACCGTTACCCTTCATGGGTTGAAGTCTTCATCAACGTGGATGTACGATAGCACCACCTATTGGAACCACGCCAAAAATCTCCGTGTCTCCAATTATGTTTGCACACTCCAATCACACCCCTTTACATTCTTGCAACTTGCATGCTTTACTTTCCGCTGCTCATATACTCTTGTCATGCTTGCTTGAAATATATGATGAACGTTTGAACTTACACTAAAACTCTACCTTAACTTGGAGAAAATAAAAAATGCAACTTTTATTTGTTAAGAGTCTATTCACCCCTCTCTAGACACCTCTTCTTGATCCTTTCAGACACGCCCTGGACCGTGCTTGGGCGGGCTGTCACAACATGGCCCGATTATCTTATACTCCTTTCTTCCCAAAATAAGTGTCTCAACTTTATACTAACTTTAGTACAAAGTTTTACTAAGCTTAAGACATTTATTTTGAGGCAGAGGACGTATATATATACCCACGGTGTAGAATAATTAATTCTTCACCGAGGTAGTCTTACGATCGTTTCATAAATAAATTACATATAAATGACAAATAGTTACATTCATATTGATTCACTATAAAAATATTAGCATAAGAAAACAAAAATGTAGGTCACAACACTAGGAAAATTGCATTTTATGTGTATTTTACATTATGTTTTTATGTTTGTAATTTTACGTAACATAAAATATTTTTACGGCAAGTATATATTTTCTTATGGTATATTTTTATGTCTGAAATAAGACAAAATTTACAAAACGTAAAATTACGAAGCATTGATGTTAAAAAAAGGAGGATGAAAAATAGATATTTCTCACTCAAGGTGACAAATAGTCAATCCCTATATATAGAGGCCGACACAAGACGACCCATATAATAATTATGCCCTAGTGGCCCGGGCCGTGCCAGACACGATTACAATTGGCCGGGCTGGGCCGGCCCATTTGGCCAACTCTAATCGACAAGGTGAGGCCGTCTTTGATGTGGGAGCGGCAACAACGGCACATCGTTCTGGCGGCGACAATAGTCCTTCGGTGGCCACGGACCTCGATTTAATTTTTATTATGTTTGAGGTGCTTTATCTTCTTGTGGTTATTTATGATAGATCTGATTTTTTTTAAGTCGAGCCAAGGTAAAATGTAAATCTTGTGCTGCCCTACTAAAAAAATCAAAAAAAAGAAGAAGAGGAAAATCCGGTGTTGCTAGTGCTGTACGCTGCCGAGCTCAACCACTCCAGGCCTGCTGCTCCGACCAAAGCGTGGAGCCGGACGAAGCAACCAATCTGGATCCCTCAGGCCGGTTTCTCGCAGGAGGCAGCGTAGGGCGGTGGCGCGGCACCCGGCGGGGTCACGGGAGCACAGGTAACGCTCCTTCGAATTTCTCCCCTTCATTTGGGGTTTGCCGATTTAGGAATTGGGGATTTGATGAAGTGTGAATGGTGGCTACAAATTCGAGTTTGCTCACTGTTCTTGACGTGATCTGCGAATGTAGGTTGGCAAGTTAGAGCGATTTGGGAAGCACAGGCTTTGGATTTGGAGTCGTGCGCGCCCCCGTTGACATTTTTTCTAGCTCCGCCACTGCGGTGTACTAGTGGAATGCTTACGAGCAAATGAGGAAGAGCTGTGGCCTCAACTCCGGCCCCGGGCGGCCCTTCAACGACCGCCGGTGGCTGCTCCCCTTCCTCGCGAGCCTCCTCGTGTCGGTCACCCTCTTCCTGGCCGCCGCCTGCGGCCTCTTCTCACCGCCCTATTTGGCCGGCGACGACGCCTTCCTCGTCGACGTCGTCTCGTTCACCGACTGGGACGATGGAGGCTCACCGTCGCAGCGAGACAGCGGCCAGTCAGTGGAACCCGAGGCCAAGGACCCGCTGCTGGATGACAACGACAACCCCGACAACGCCGCCGTGAACTCGGACGACTCCGACGCCGAGCCGCCCAGGCTGGCGTATCTCCTGGAGGGCACCAAGGGCGACGGCCTGCGGATGCGGAGGGTGCTGCAGGCGATATACCACCCGCGCAACCAGTACATCCTGCACTTGGATCTGGAGGCGCCGCCCCGGGAGAGGATTGACCTGGCCATGTACGTCAAGGGGGACCCGATGTTCAGCCAGGTCGGGAATGTGCGGGTGATCGCCAAGGGCAACCTGGTCACGTACAAGGGGCCGACGATGGTCGCCTGCACGCTCCACGCCGTGGCGATCCTCCTCAAAGAAGGCTTGGAGTGGGACTGGTTCATCAACCTCAGCGCCTCGGATTATCCCCTCATGACGCAAGATGGTTAGTGCTCTTGTTCAACATTTCCATTTCTATTTTCCTGCAGTGCATACCACTCCTGTCCAGGGACCAGTCTTTTGTTGCATTGAACAACTAAATGAAAGCTGGAGCTGCATTCTCATGATTGGCAAACACAAACCAGCCAATGTGATACTATGTTCATTCCTTGATTTACCTGCTGAAACTGTACTCCTGTTGTCTGATATAGAGCACTGTAGTTGGTAACATCGGAATTGCTGTGCACACGACGAACAGTATGCACGACCATCAGACGATGGTCCATCAAGGGGTGTGCTGCCTTTTGTTGCTATACATGGACGGTTTGATTGGCTTGTCGTCCAAAAATCGTCTGCGTAGCAGTGCTCTGGCAACAATATCATGTCATAAGATTAAAATCATTCATAGTATGTGCGCTTCGGGGCCACATATGTTGCCCTACGCCTGCAGTCTGGACTAGCTTAATCAGATATCTTCTGCATTATCATCACTTATGTAGAGGATAGCCTCCTCAGTGAGTGAAGATTGTAAGCGTCAGGAAGCATCACTTACGTCGATATCTAGAGGATAGAGGCCATGGATAGGTTACAGGTGGTGAAGTGCCAGTGTGCAGTGTGCAGTGTTCGTTTAAAATTTCACTAAATCAACAACATAACTACTGAAGGCAGTGTACTTGTAGTGTGAACTGATACTATCTCTGTGCTGATATACTTAATTTATTGCATACTCCATAAGTAGTTAACTGCTGTTATTTTTGTACAGATATACTTCATGTGTTCTCGTCTTTGCCAAGAAATCTTAATTTTATAGAGCACATGCAAATATCTGGATGGAAAAGGTACGTTTTCTTAATGGTGTAAACACTTTATTTTGATTTACATTATCTAGCTCTGTTTATCCTTCGCAAACTACTTTGCCTTTTCTGATGTCTGTGTGCTTTCATCACAGGATCCAAAGAGCAAAACCCATAGTTCTGGACCCAGGGCTTTATCTGTCAAAAAAGTTTGACCTTTCTACGACACCTGAGCGGCGAGAATTGCCAACATCTTTCAAATTATATACTGGTAGGACTGCTTTCTGATTTCAGTATTGGCAATTCTACATTTCAACCCATAAGCCAGTACATTTGTGTGGCAGTCGGCATACATGACATGTGGCCTTCGAGAACCACTTGCTTAAATTTATTCAATTGTGCTCTTAATTTTTACACTTGCTATAGCTTCTTAGTTCAAGTTGTACATTTTGCATAAAGAATAACAGTGGCTATTTGTTGGATTGGCATATCAGTCTGGAGGTATTGTGAGCAAAAGTATTTGAATCAGGGCGCTAATTTAGTTAAGACAGCGTGCTATTCTTAAATGATCAAAAGTTTGTACTATCTATGCATATGATTTTTATTTGCATTTCTTGTTACTAAACTGGAAACCCTTATCCTGCGAAACAGTGTATGGAATCATTTGTTGGCATCAAGAAAGTGACTCCAAATTTTATTCTAGTAAACAGGGATACAAACTGAATTAATAGTAGTATGGAAAATCAAAAGTTTTTGTGTATAAGGATGAGAATGTGAGCAACTTTATAACTGGTGGTCTTGGTGTCTGTTGAGTGTTAAGGCATGTTTTCTTGTTGAAATGACACTTTCTAGTGTATCTTAACATGACAGCCCTCCCTGTTGGGATCATCAGGTTCTGCTTGGATAATGCTCACGAAATCCTTCCTGGAGTACTGCATATGGGGTTGGGATAATCTCCCACGCACCCTCCTGATGTACTATGTCAACTTCATCTCCTCTCCAGAAGGTTATTTCCATACTGTGATCTGCAACTCTGATGAGTTTCAGGGCACTGCAGTTGGTCATGACCTGCACTACATTGCCTGGGACTACCCTGCAAAACAGCATCCGCTGACCCTCTCCATGAAGGACTTCAACAACATGGTCAAGAGTGGCGCGCCCTTTGCACGGAAGTTTCCAAAGGAAGACAAACAAGGTCTTGGACAGGATCGACCGTGAGCTTCTGCACCGCTCTGAAGGCCGGTTCACTCCTGGGGCATGGTGTAATGGGAGCTTTGAAGGAGGGGCTGACCCTTGTTTGTCTAGACAGGAAGACTCTGTTTTAGAGCCTGGTCCAGGTGCTGAGAGGCTGCGCGGCTTGATGAAGAAGGTGCTGTCATGGGATTACCGCAACGGCAGCTGCTCAACTCTCTCGTACGATCAAACAAAGAGAGACTGGTATGTTCCCAAAAGTAAAGGATAATTTTGATTGCCTGCTTGTAAATGAAAGAGCTTGACCCCTTCCAATGCTGATGAGTGCGTCATTCTGACCAAGGAAAATGTTGAAATGGTGATGTTCACACCACGATACACACTACCATCTCATGGAAATTAACAATTGTGGAACACTTCATTTTTAGTTCTACAATATTTGCTGTAGTCCAAACAAGACATGGATCCTTGTATCATATATGTTCTTTCTCTGGTCAAGATTTTTTCATGTGTTCTTGTTGCACTTTGTTCACAGGAAAAAAGAAGGAACATATCCAAATTCTGACTATACCTGGAATATGGTAGAAAGGAAAAAGAAAATCTCCCCAACAAAATTTTCCTCTGGAACACGGAATTCTTTTTGTCCGGTTGACAGCATCTTTTACAATACATAGCATTTCGTGATTACAATTTTTTAGACAAATTTTGTGATTACATAAACATGTGGATCTATGGGAGTGTTTGGATAGTCCACTTGGCTCACTGTCGGTTGGACCACATGTCCACCCATGTACTTTTTTTCTCTAGGTCCGGCTGACCCACCCTGCTGTCCGGATTTGATGTCTTAGTGTGTCCGTTTTGAGAAACAATGCTGGAGATGCGCCGAGTGGGTATAGACAAAATTGCAAGCCTTTTTGAATTAGGGATAATTAATTGTAGGGATAATTGGTTTTATGCCCCTAGTTGGGCCACTCGGCAGGTTTATCCCTAGTTCGCCCAAACAATGCCGGAGATGCACATATAGGTGATATTTTTCTAAACATAGTGATATCTTATTTGCATTTTTCAGAGTTAGTGTGAATTTGTTATGAAGTTTTTAAAGTGACAGTTAAACGGTCAAAGGGCAAAAGTATAAAACGAGCAAAGTGGTTGAGCGGAACGAGTGTTTTAGGGAACTAGGGGTAAACCTGCCGCGGTCCGAGTGTGACCCAACTAAAGGCATAAAATCAATTATCCTAGTTGGTCCTACACGACAGTTTTACCCCTATTTTCCAAAAATCCCCGGTTCTGCCCAAACCACTTACCTCCTTCTATGCTTTCGTTTGACCATCACTTTGAAAACTTCGTAGCAAACTCGTACTAACTCGTTAAAATGCAGATAAAATATCAAAATATTCACAAAAACATCATCTATATGTGCATGTCATTTGCATTCATAACAGAAGTGTTGGAAAGTCCCCATCTCAGTTTGAGCTCATATGCTCTCAACATGAACAGTAAAATATGAAACAATTGAAAAAAATATTCTAATTTCTTTTATGGCAAACATTGACCAATGTTTTGATTGCTTGCCAAGTTTCATCAAGGGATGGCATTCATGGAAGTCGTGGCAAAAAAAATTGTTGCTAAAAAAGAAAAGCATTTTGGAGTGCTGAATTTGTGTTTTTGTCACGACTTCCATGAATGTCATCCCTTGATGAAACTTGGCAAGCACTCAGAACAATGTTTGCCACCAATTTTTTTTTATTTTCCAATTGTTTCATATTTTTACTGTTCATGATGAGATCATATGAGCTCAAACTGAGGTAGGGACTTCCCAACACTTTAGTCATGAATGCAAATGACATGCCCATCTAGGTGATGCTTTTTCTGAACATTTTGATGTTTTATTTGCATTTTTTCGAGTTAGTATGAATTTTCTACGAAGTTTTCAAAATGAAGGTCAAAGGGCAAAAGCATAAAAGGAGCAAAGTGGCTTGGATATAACCGAGGGTTTTTGAAAATTAGGGTAAAACTGCCGAGTGGGGCACAAGTAGGGGCATAAAATTAGTTATCCCTTTGAATTATAACTATAAACTAAGCCCATAACGGTTATGTATATGTATGTAGACAAAATCAATTATATTCACATATTTGTCTTTTTTGTAGGCCACAAATAAACTTATATCTTTATAAAAATTTACTCGTATGTGTAAACCTTTGCCCACAGGGTGAGTTAGCAGGCAATACGAGAGTACGTATTTATTTTATTTTTAGAAAAGAAGGGAACACCATCGACCTCTGCATCAGGTGAAGCTCATTGACTTTACTAATTATTTTAAAGTTCATCGTTCGGGTTCAATAAAGTTCAACAAATAAAATGCCTCTAGTGGCTGCCCATGGGCAAATGAAAAAGGACGTAGAAAAATGAGTATTATGCACGAAAGTCTCTTTCTACATCCGAGCTCAAATGAGCTTGGGATGAACAGTGACTTGGAAAAATATTTTCAAAATGTTCAAAAAAAATCTTTTTTTTGTTTGTGGAAAACGTTGACAAATGTTCTAAGAGCTTACAAAATTTCATCATGAAATCACATTTGTGGAAGTCATGGCAAAAAATAAATAAATTAGTGCTCCAAAATGCTTTTGAAAGTAGCATTTTCAAAGTATCGACTTTTTTTGCCATGACTTCAAGAAATGTGATTTCATGATGAAACTTGCAAACTTTAGAACATTTGTCAAAGTTTTACATTAAAAATAAGATTTTTTGAACATTTTGTAATTATTTTTTGATTTTACTGTTCATCAGAGCTCATTTGAGCTCAGGTGCAAAAACTTCACGTCTCTTTATGCATCACAAAATGTATAGCATGTTGCCAATCAAATCGGTTGAAGAAATTCGGAGAGACAATCTCCCATCAGTTGCGCTGAAAGGCCATGGGCACGTGCTCCTCCTTGTGAAGTAACAACCACATATGGATTCACTGTTGGGGAACGTAACAATAATACAAAAATTTCCTACGTGTCACCAAGATCAATCTAGGAGATACAAGCAACGAGAGAGAAGGAGTGCACCTTCATACCCTTGAAGATCGCTAAGCGAAAGCGTTATAAGAACGCGGTTGGTGGAGTCGTACATGCAGCGATTCAGATCACGGTAGATTCCGATCTAAGCGTCGAACAACAGCGCCTCCGCGTTCAACACACGTACAGCCCGGAGACGTCTCCTCCTTGATCCAGCAAGGGGAGAGAATAAGTTGAGGGGGAACTCCGACAGCACGACGGCTTGGTGGTGATGGAGCTCGTGGTTCTTCGGCAAGGCTTCGCCAAGCGCTACGGAGGAGGATGAGGTGTAGGAGAGGGGGAGGGCCTGCGCCAGGGAAGGGGTGCGGCTGCCCTCTCACTCCCTCACTATATATAGGGGAAGGGGGGTGGAGGAGGCGCCCTAGGGTTCCCTAGGGGAGGGGCGGCGGCCACAGGGAAAACCCTAGATGGGTTTGGGCGCCCCCTGAAGGAAATATGCCCTAGAGGCAATAATAAAGTTATTATTTATTTCCTTATATCATGATAAATGTTTATTATTCATGCTAGAATTGTATTATCCGGAAACATAATACTTGTGTGAATACATAGACAAACTAAACGTCACTAGTGTGCCTCTACTTGACTAGCTCGTTAATCGAAGATGGTTATGTTTCCTAACCATAGACATGTGTTGTCATTTGATTAACGGGATCACATCATTAGGAGAATGATGTGATTGACATGACCCATTCCATTAGCTTAGCACCCGATCGTTTAGTATGTTGCTATTGCTTTCTTCATGACTTATACATGTTCCTATGACTATGAGATTATGCAACTCCCGTTTGCCGGAGGAACACTTTGTGTGCTACCAAACGTCACAACGTAACTGGGTGATTATAAAGGAGCTCTACAGGTGTCTCCAAAGGTACATGTTGGGTTGGCGTATTTTGAGATTAGGATTTGTCACTCCGATTGTCGGAGAGGTATCTCTGGGCCCTCTCGGTAATGCACATCACATAAGCCTTGCAAGCATTGCAACTAATAAGTTAGTTGCGAGATGATGTATTACGAAACGAGTAAAGAGACTTGCCGGTAACGAGATTGAACTAGGTATTGAGATACCGACGATCGAATCTCGGGCAAGTAACATACCGATGACAAAGGGAACAACATATGTTGTTATGCGGTCTGACCGATAAAGATCTTCATAGAATATGTAGGAGCTAATATGAGCATCCAGGTTCCGCTATTGGTTATTGACCGGAGACGTGTCTCGGTCATGTCTACATTGTTCTCGAACCCGTAGGGTCTGCACGCTTAATGTTACGATGACTTTTTCATTATGAGTTTATATATTTTGATGTACCGAAGTTTGTTCGGAGTCCCGGATGTGATCACGGACATGACGAGGAGTCTCGAAATGGTCGAGACATAAAGGTTGATATATTGGAAGCCTATGTTTGGACATCGGAAGTATTCCGGGTGAACTCGGCATTTTACCGGAGTACGGGGAGGTTACCGGAACCCCCCGGTAACCTAATGGGCCTTAATGGGCCTAGTGGAGGAAGAGGAGAGGAGGCCTAGGGGATGCCGCGCGCCCCTCCCCCCCCAAGTCCGAATTGGACAAGGAGGGGGCGCGGCGCCCCCCTTTCCTTTCTTCCCTCTCCTCCTTCCCCCCAAGTCCTAATCCAACTAGGGAAAGAGGGGGGAGTCCCGCTTCCGGTAGGAGTAGGACTCCTCCGGCGCGCCTCCTCCTAGGGCCGGACGCACCCCCCCTTGCTCCTTTATATACAGGGGCAGGGGGGCACCTCTAGACACACAAGTTGATCTTCAAGATCGTTCTCTTAGCCGTGTGCGGTGCCCCCCTCCACCATAGTCATCGATAATATTGTAGTGGTGCTTAGGCGAAGCCCTGCGACAGTAGAACATCAAGATCGTCACCACGCTGTCGTGCTGACGGAACTCTTCCCCGACACTTTGCTGGATCGGAGTCCGGGGATCGTCATCGAGCTGAACGTGTGCTAGAACTCGGAGGTGCCGTAGTTTCGGTGCTTGATCGGTCGGGCCGTGAAGACGTACGACTACATCAACCGCGTTGTCATAACGCTTCCGCTGTCGGTCTACGAGGGTACGTAGACAACACTCTCCCCTCTCGTTGCTATGCATCACCATGATCTTGCGTGTGCGTAAGATTTTTTTTGAAATTACTACGTTCCCCAATAGTGACATCCGAGCCTAGGTTTTATGTGTTGATGTTATATGCACGAGTAGAACACAAGTGAGTTGTGGGCGATATAAGTCATACTGCTTACCAGCATGTCATACTTTGGTTCGGCGGTATTGTTGGATGAAGCGGCCCGGACCGACATTACGCATACGCTTACGCGAGACTGGTTCTACCGACGTGCTTTGCACACAGGTGGTTGGCAGGTGTCAGTTGCTCCAACTTTAGTTGAACCAAGTGTGGCTACGTCCGGTCCTTGCGAAGGTTAAAACAGCACCAACTTGACAAACTATCGTTGTGGTTTTGATGCGTAGGTAAGATTGGTTCTTGCTTAAGCCCGTAGCAGCCACGTAAAACTTGCAACAACAAAGTAGAGGACGTCTAACTTGTTTTTGCAGGGCATGTTGTGATGTGATATGGTCAAGACATGATGCTAAATTTTATTGTATGAGATGATCATGTTTTGTAACCGAGTTATCGGCAACTGGCAGGAGCCATATGGTTGTCGCTTTATTGTATGCAATGCAATTGCGCTGTAATGCTTTACTTTATCACTAAGCGGTAGCGATAGTCGTGGAAGCATAAGATTGGCGAGACGACAACGATGCTACGATGGTGATCAAGGTGTCGCGCCGGTGACGATGGTGATCATGACGGTGCTTCGAAGATGGAGATCACAAGCACAAGATGATGATGGCCATATCATATCACTTATATTGATTGCATGTGATGTTTATCTTTTATGCATCTTATCTTGCTTTGATTGACGGTAGCATTTTAAGATGACCTCTCACTAATTATCAAGAAGTGTTCTCCCTGAGTATGCACCGTTGCGAAAGTTCTTCGTGCTGAGACACCACGTGATGATCGGGTGTGATAGGCTCTACGTTCAAATACAACGGGTGCAAAACAGTTGCACACGCGGAATACTCAGGTTATACTTGACGAGCCAAGCATATACAGATATGGCCTCGGAACATGGAGACCGAAAGGTCGAGCGTGAATCATATAGTAGATATGATCAACATAGTGATGTTCACCAATGAAACTACTCCATCTCACGTGATGATCGGACATGGTTTAGTTGATTTGGATCACGTGGTCACTTAGAGGATTAGAGGGATGTCTATATAAGTGGGAGTTCTTTAGTAATATGATTAATTGAACTTAAATTTATCATGGACTTAGTACCTGATAGTATCTTGCTTGTTTATGTTTGATTGTAGATAGATGGCCCGTGCTGTTGTTCCGTTGAATTTTAATGCGTTCCTTGAGAAAACAAAGTTGGAATATGATGGTAGCAATTACACGGACTGGGTCCGTAACTTGAGGATTATCCTCATTGCTGCACAGAAGAATTACGTCCTGAAAGCACCGCTGGGTGCCAGGCCTGCTGCTGGAGCAACACCAGATGTTATGAACGTCTGGCAGAGCAAAGCTGATGACTACTCGATAATTCAGTGTGCCATGCTTTACGGCTTAGAATCGGGACTTCAACGACGTTTTGAACGTCATGGAACATATGAGATGTTCCAGGAGTTGAAGTTAATATTTCAAGCAAATGCCCGGATTGAGAGATATGAAGTTCCAATAAGTTCTATAGCTGCAAGATGGAGGAGAACAGTTCTGTCAGTGAGCATATACTCAAAATGTCTGGGTATAATAATCACTTGATTCAATTGGGAGTTAATCTTCCAGATGATTGCGTCATTGACAGAATTCTCCAATCACTTCCACCTAGCTATAAAAGCTTCGTGATGAACTATAATATGCAAGGGATGGTTAAGACAATTCCCGAGCTCTTCGCAATGCTGAAAGCTGCGGAGGTAGAAATCAAGAAGGAGCATCAAGTGTTGATGGTCAACAAGACCACTAGTTTCAAGAAAAAGGGCAAAGGATAGAAGAAGGGGAATTCCAAAAACAACAGCAAGCAAGTTGCTGCTCAGGAGAAGAAACCCAAATTTGGACCTAAGCCTGAAACTGAGTGCTTATACTGCAAGCAGACTGGTCACTGGAAGCGGAACAGCCCCAAGTATTTGACGGATAAGAAGGATGGCAAGGTGAACAAATGTATATATGATATACATGTTATTGATGTGTACCTTACTAATGCTCGCAGTAGCACCTGAGTATTTGATACTGGTTCTGTTGCTAATATTTGTAACTCGAAACGGGGACTACAGATTAAGCGAAGATTGGCTAAGGACGAGGTGACGATGCACGCGGGAAATGGTTCCAAAGTCGATGTGATCGCGGTAGGCACGCTACCTCTACATCTACCTTCGGGATTAGTATTAGACCTAAATAATTGTTATTTGGTGCCAGCGTTGAGCATGAACATTATATCTGGATCTTGTTTGATGCGAGACGGTTATTCATTTAAATCAGAGAATAATGGTTGTTCTATTTATATGAGTAATATCTTTTATGGTCATGCACCCTTGAAGAGTGGTCTATTCTTATTAAATCTCGATAGTAGTGACACACATATTCATAATATTGAAGCCAAAAGATGCAGGCACAATGGTGGTACAGGCTTATTTTAGAGGTTACCGAGAAGGATAGTCCATGGTAGAATGGCACAATGGTGGTACAGGCTGGGAACAAAATGCAAATGCTGGGAATGATTCTGGTAACTGGGAGATAACTCAACAGTCGAGAGCAATTCCACCATTTGAATGGTATAGCATAATCGAGGAATACCAATAGCACAAGAATCCCTAAGGAACAACTTCTAAAATAAGTCGCACAAGATCCTCACGGAGAAGATGGTGAAATTGACTAGTCAAGATGCTACAATAATAGATCTTCTGGCTAGGTGTGTCGGCCAGAACATCAACCTCATTGGGACCTACATCATAGATCTTGGAAATGTTCCAGCCATCATATCTGTCTGAGATTCAGATCTGGCTGGTAACAGGATTTTTCAGACATGATGTCTAGAAAAGAATGGTTGCAACACAAGTCGACGAGATAACGTTGCGGGACTCTCGGGAGATGAACTACGATAGCAAGCTCCAAAACATGAGCTGGTTCTGCTACACACATGTGAACATGCTGTCCAAGACAAGCATGACCACATAGTAGTCTTATGATAAAGCACTACCGAGTTCAGGTGGGGAACCATCAACGGGGATAGCGAAGTCCTAACATAAGTTATGATTCTTAAGAAGGAACTTCTTTTCCTTGAACAAATCAATCAGTGGCTTTGTGTGCTAGGGATACATATAGAATGAAGGTGGCTAGTCTCACAAACCAATGTATACTTCGCACATGCATAACTGACTTGGAATGATTCCAAAGGAAGCAAAAACAATCTTTCTCAAACTCACGGCGGCAACTTGCACCAAATGCACGTGAATCAGAGAAAGTCACTTCTTTCATCCAAACATATACTTCATGAGCTAGCATGAAGAGATGCTTTCAAAAGTTTCCAACACTCACTTAATGTTCGACAAAATCATGGAGAGGACATGGATGTTGTCGATGGGCTCAACAACAATTCATCCAGGTTTCCATATAAATGGAATTCCATAATTAAGTGGACACGGTGATAGCATTGGTCAGACCCAAAGAATATAATGATGTATGCTCAAGGAATCAACCATGAGTAAAACAACATTACGAATATCGTTGGTTCTGATTTGATTTGACTATAGCCCACACTCAAATCAAAGTTTGAGTAAGACAATAGCACCGACAATTGATCATGAGGATCAATTGATGAAGATATCATCTTTCTTCAACACACACGCACACACACGCAAGATATCCCTTTGGAATAAACTGAGTTAGGCAAGCTTTTATCTTCCAACTCTCCAAGTTATTGTTTAGCTTATTCAACTAGTTCAGGGGTAACCCGCACAGATCCTTGGAGAAAGGGTGGTTTATGGAAAAACCAACTTGATCACGAACTCAACATAGCGGTCAGGTGACAACCTGTTAATACTTCCGAGAAGATATTCGGAACATCACGAACCACCGATATGTTATTAAGCTCGGGAACAATCCTGCTTCTCAAGGCAAGATGACACGATCATAAGAGCAAGGGATTGTCACAATCCTAACTCCTTGGTCGATGGGTGCACCCGGAAATATGGACTAGGTAGCATGATCAATCTTAGAATGGTAGTTCAATAACCAACACGCTAAGAATGAGAAATTGTCCATTTACTACCAAGCAACGAGTTGCTCGGAGTATTGATTTCACACATCACGATTCACTTGTCGGCATTCCGGTTGCAACAGCACGGGACTGAGGAATGAACAATGATGGCGAGAAGTATCACTGTATCAAGAGTTCATAGGAGGTTGTGCAATTCCTATGATATTCCTGACATAAAGAGGGCAATACTTTAGGGTAGAACATAATCAAAAGCTGGATTGGCATTTTGATCTGCGGAATACAACTGCTTTGATCCAAACCTAGATATGGATGAGGTACTGGAGTTTGTTTCTCCTAGTCATTCTGAAATAGAATGGCTCGACGGACCACGAGAAAAATAAGCATCGTTAACACGAATGCACAACTAAAGAGGGACAACTCAAAGGAACATATAACTTTCTGAGTTGTGGATGCATAGATTAGTATGTCGAATCAAGTTCAACAGGTTTCTTCCGGATAACCCATGCATAAAGGTAGAACTGACAGAATCACAATTATGAATGGAGAACTCCTCAAGAGTACTCTGATTGTGATATTTTGGTTCAAGAACTTCTGCCATATTGGTTCATGGTACTGGAAGAATGATGTACCACGAACCTCAAGGTCTACCACAAGGTTTACTAATGTCCTAAGGAACTAGCAAACACTATCAACATGAAGCAAGTAGGGTGAGTCTCGGTTCAAAACCCAGGAATATAATGCCTACTAACTAAATGGCATCACGGGATGCTTTTAAGAATAATGGCCAGAATCATCACACCGGAAACGCAAAACATGGTTCGACTACTAGGTGGCACACTAAGACATCTAGGGTCATAATAATAATTCCAACATATATGTCGAGGCAATAGAATACCTCAACTCACA
Organism: Triticum aestivum; assembly: GCF_018294505.1. NCBI lineage: Eukaryota > Viridiplantae > Streptophyta > Magnoliopsida > Poales > Poaceae > Triticum > Triticum aestivum. Next base: position 436,567,767 of record NC_057812.1, on the reverse strand, counting down.
ATTAGTGTGATTAACCTGGCCTAGAGGAACATCGAAAACCAGAGGGAAAGGATTTTGCAAATGCATCAGATTGTTTGGAAACCTGGGACGACTCGGACAGCATAACGACTGTAAATGCTCAAAAAGTTTTGAGACATCCTGCAAAAATGGTGGCATAACCTCTCAACATCACAATATCAAGGTTCTGAGGCCAGCTATGAACATATGGAAGTAGTAGGAACTGAACTGAGGCTTAATCCATCAATCCTATAAGTCTCTATCATAGTAACTCGTCATCCTGATAGATAGATGAGAAGGCCTAGTTCTTAATCCCCGTAGAAGAGAAGAGGATGACTCAGATCAGAGGGCATGAGGTATAAGGAGTAAAAAGAGCCTTACGTTCCCTTCCACAATCAATTCCCTTACATAACTAAAGCATTTCTAGACTCGACTTCGACCAGTTTGGCTTGGTAATCCTACAGGCAGTCAGGCTCTGATACCAAAGCTGTCAGGACCCCGATTCCAAGTCACATCGATCTAGCTGGTAACACCTCATATCACTTTGCGGCCTCACGCACGTTATGCCCACGGGTGTCGCCTTACCAGGGCCCGGAACCGTTTGCGTCTTTTGGCTCACGTATATGATAGTGTCGCTAGCATCCATATGACAGAGAACCCGGGCCAACATGGCTAGTCGTGAACCCAAAGCGGCACTAACCCATGGGGACAGGCATACATGAATCAACTTCGAGCATGTCGGTCAGCAGCGTGTGAATCCGGGCTGTAGCACTGGGCTAACAGGACTCCGGTAACCCGGGCTGTAGCAGGCTAGGCAGGACTCCGGATGTCACCGCGTGACATTTCCCCGAAGGGACAGACAAAGGAACGAAGTGAAACACATGCCGGCCAGTCAAGTGTCCTGAGCAGTAGTGCTGGGCTAGCAGGACTCCGGTGAACCGGGCTGTAGCGGACTACTATGGCTCATGGAAGCACAAGACTACATTTCCCCATAAGAGAGGCTACCAAGGATAAACAACTAGGTTGTCGGATCCCACACATACCAAGCATTTCAATCATACACACAATATGCTTGACATGTGTAAATACAACATGGCATCACAACATAACTCTACGACTCAAGTATTTATTCCTTAGGCTCCGAGGAGCGAGATATTACAAACATGGGTCTCATGACCCAACATACAGAGCATACAAGCAACAAGCACATGCGGAAGCTTAACTTGTCTGAGTACAGACAACTACAAATGAAGAAGGCTGAGAAGCCTGACTATCTACCAGATCCTGCCGAGGGCACAAGATCGTAGCTGAGGTATCAAGCTAAATGTCGAAGTCCACACGGAACTACTAGCGAGACTGACGTCTCTCTGCAAAAACATAAAATAGGCAAACGTGAGTACAAATGTACCCAGCAAGACTTACATCAGAACTAGCTACATATGCATCGGTATCAATAAAGGGGGTGGTGGAGTTTAACTGCAGCAAGCCAGCTTTGACTCGGTGGCTATCCTGAACTACGACTGCTAGTAACTCTTTGAGGTGGCGCACACGAGTCCACATATTCACCATATCAATACACCACTATGGATCCGTTCCCGTCTCCCTACAAGAACGCCATCCATAACACTCACGCTTATCTTGCGAGTTTTAGAGTATCCACTTTCAGTTGTCTATGAACTATGCAAGGGGTCCAAGTTTCCATATCCGAGAAATCCGGCTATTCGAATAGATAATGATAACCCTGCAGGGGTGTACTTCTTCACACACGCTCTCGCCACTTACCACCATGTACACGTCGTGTATCTCGGCAACCTTCAAGCGGAAGCCTGGCGAGGGAGTCGGCCACGACCTGACTAACCACACAAGTCTCTAGTCCAGGTTTATCGCCTATTCGGGTTCCATCCGCAAGGAGATCCGGCCGGGGTGTCGCTCACGGCCCCAAACGATGTGTGCAGGGTTCCCAAGCCTACCTCGACGGATGGATCTATGCTTGGTACACCGTGCCACAGTGCCTAGTCTGTCCCAAGCCCACCTGTACCGGGTACCACTTGGTAGACTACTAGCACGACCTACAAACACCAGAAACTAGTTGCAACTCCTGGACAGAGATCAGGTTGATTAATAAATCGAGAGGGGCACTTAAGCATTCCATTGTGTGGTAGTAACTGTTCATGGATCACAAACACAGAACTTAGTTCCTGAGGACGGCTGCAATGAGACAACCCACCATGTACTCCTACATGGCCTCTCACCGCTACCTTTACCAAATCATGTTCACACACTTAGCTCACACACAGTAGGACATGTTCAACACATTCCAATTCATCCTCGATGAATCAGACCTGACACAACTCTAAGCAATAGCAGGCATGACAAACAAGCATGAATGAGTAGGCACATCAGGGCTCAAACAACTCCTACTCATGCTAGTGGGTTTCATCTATTTACTGTGGCAATGACAGGTCATGCAGAGGAAAGGGGTTCAGCTACCGCAACATGTAACAGTTGAAATGTTGTTGTCCTAATGCAGTAAAAGAGAGCAGGAGCGAGAGAGTGGGATTGTATCGGAATGAACAAGGGGGTTTTGCTTGCCTGGCACTCCTGAAGATAATATAGTTCTTCATCGGTGTCATCGATCTCATCGTCGAAACCACGTCTATCGAGAGGGAACAAATACCGGCAACAGAGAAAGAAACACAATCAATGCAATGCACAATATGATGCATGATCATGACATGTCAATATGTTGTGGTTTGAGCTAATGCAACTAGCAACATGTTAAATGGAGTTGGTTTGAACCCTAGGTTCAAATTCAAACTCCATATGTGAGAGTTTAAATTCCATTGATATGATTTGGCCTAAACAACAGTCATAAGTTGTTCTAACATGCATGAAAATGCCATAAACAGATTCCTTGAATTTTTCTGATAATTTTTCATATATAAATTATTTCATTCTGAGCTACTGTTGATTTTCTATGAATTTTTAAAGTTTTAAACATTTCCTGGAATTTCCTAAATTAAATTAAATCCCGAAAAGTAATACTGCGTCAGCATTAGGTCATGCCGACGTCAGCAGGTCAACAGGGCCGGTCCAGGTCAAACCTGACCTGTGGGACCCACGTGTCGGTGTCACATCTAACTAACAGTGCCTGTTAGTGCTAAGTAGGTGATTAACTTAACTAATCTAGGGCTGGGCCCACATGTCAGTGGCTCATCTGGTTAACTAAGTTAATTAACACTAATTACCTAGCACTAATTAAACAGGGGCCCGGGCCCACACGTCAGGACGCCGGGGAGGTCAAACAGGGGTCAACCTTGCCGGCGTTGAGTCGCCGGCGAGGCCGAGACGGCGGAGGGGCTCGGATTTTGCCCTCTGGTGACCAAATTAGCGGCCGAGAGGCTCTATGTGACGAGGGGACTCGTCCGGGTCCAGTGGTGCTCACAGCAGCAGCTCTAGTGGACTAAAACGACGGCGGCGACGACCGGAGTTTGAGAGTTGAGCGGATCGGCGTTGCAGGGAACGGCAGGAGCCGCGGTTAGGCGTGTTGGACTCGTGGGGGTGCGGTGATCTCAGCGGTAAGCTCGGGCGCGTGCTTGCACGGCTGTAGCCGCGGCGGCGACATGGCCGGCGGCGAGGAGCAATCGGCTCCGATGGCCACGGTGGCCAGAAGGCGCGGGCGAGCACGGGGAGAGAGGGGAAAGACACAGGGGCTCACGGCGATTCCAGTAGAGGCAACAGCGAGGCCGGGGATGAGCTGAAGCTCGCGAATTCCCGAAGAGTTCGCCGGCGGCCAGAGGTTGAAGACGATGTCGGGGACGGCGCTGCAGGGCTTCCGGCGGGGCGTGGCGCGGTGGAGAGGAAGAGGGGGTCGAGGCGGAGCGTCTGAGCACATCAGTGAGGCGAGGCAGTGGCCGTGGCCATGACAGCAGCGAGCGGCGGCGACGATGGCTCTCGGGTGCGTGCGGGAGGAGAGCCAGAGGAGGAAGAGGAGCACGGGGAGAGGCTGAGAGGGCCTGGGGGGCGCGTGGCGTCTCCAGGGCGACGTCGGGGAGGCAGTAACACACAGGAGGTGGCCAGGCACGTCGTCGGCGCTCGCCACCGAGCTGCTTCGTGCGCTGGCAAGGGGAAGAAGACAAGCATGCCCCCGGTGGGCTGGGCCAGTTGGCTAGGCTGCCAGCTGGGCCGGCCAGGTGGGCTGCAGGTGAGGTTACTCTCTCTCTCTCTTAATTTAGTTTCTGTTTTCTATTTTTTTCTTTTCTGTTTTGAATTAGTAAAAATACTAATTCATTTTGTAAAATCCTGAAAATAATTGTGGGCACTTTTGAAACTATTTCCAATAGCCCTCAAATGCTTTCAAGATTATTTGGACATTTAAAATATTTTATAGAATTTAAATGTCCAAATTCAAATACTTATGATTTAATTCAAAAATCCAGAATAGCCTCCAAAAATATGAAACCATTTTTGGCAGAGGGTTTAGCCAGGACCAAAGATGGTGGACATTTATGAAGGGCATTTTGGGTTCATTGAAAAGTTTTAAGTTTGAACCTAGTTAAAACCTTTAATGCTAGGGTTTAGGCAATCCCCATTTCAAATTTTAATGGAATTTAATCATGATGCAAGATGATGATGCAAAGACAAGCAAGGGCTGAACTGGGGCTGTGACACACCATCAAAATCCGTTGAGACGACGCCTTATGAACTGTGGTTTGGCAAGAAACCAAAGTTGTCGTTTCTAAAAGTTTGGGGCTGCGATGCTTATGTGAAAAAGCTTCAACCTGATAAGCTCGAACCCAAATCGGAGAAATGTGTCTTCATAGGATATCGAAAGGAAACTATTGGATACACCTTCTATCACAGATCCGAAGGCAAGACTTTTGTTGCTAAATTCGGAAACTTTCTAGAGAAGGAGTTTCTCTCGAAAGAAGTGAGTGGGAGGAAAGTAGAACTTGATGAGGTAACTGTACCTGCTCACTTATTGGAAAGTAGTACATCACAGAAACCGGTTTCTGTGACACCTACACCAATTAGTGAGGAAGCTAATCATGATGATCATGAAACTTTAGAACAAGATACTACTGAACCTCGTAGATCAACCAGAGTAAGATCCGCACCAGAGTGGTACGGTAATCCTGTTTTGGAAGTCATGCTACTAGATCATGATGAACCTACAAACTATGAAGAAGCGATGGTGAGCCCAGATTCCGCAAAATGGCTTGAAGCCATGGAATCTGAGATGGGATCCATGTATGAGAACAAAGTATGGACTTTGGTTGACTTGCCCAATGATCCGCAAGCAATTGAGAATAAATGGATCTTCAAGAAGAAGACTGACGCTGACGGTAATGTTACTGTCTACAAAGCTCGACTTGTCGCAAAAGGTTTTTGACAAGTTCAAGGGATTGACTACGATGAGACCTTCTCACCCGTAGCGATGCTTAAGTCTGTCCGAATCATGTTAGCAATTGCCGCATTTTATGATTATGAAATTTGGCAGATGGATGTCAAAACTGCATTCCTGAATGGATTTCTGGAAGAAGAGTTGTATATGATGCAACCAGAAGGTTTTGTCGATTCAAAGGGAGCTAACAAAGTGTGCAAGCTCCAGCGATCCATTTATGGACTGGTGCAAGCCTCTCGGAGTTGGAATAAACGCTTTGATAATGTGATCAAAGCATTTGGTTTTGTATAGACTTTGGAGAAGCCTGTATTTACAAGAAAGTGAGTGGGAGCTCTGTAGCATTTCTGATATTATATGTAGATGACATATTACTAATCGGAAATGATATAGAATTTCTGGATAGCATAAAGGGATATTTGAATAAAAGTTTTTCAATGAAAGACCTCGGTGAAGCTGCTTACATATTGGGCATTAAGATCTATAGAGATAGATCAAGACGCTTAATTGGACTTTCACAAAGCACATACCTTGACAAAGTTTTGAAGAAGTTCAAAATGGATCAAGCAAAGAAAGGATTCTTGCCTGTGTTACAAGGTGTGAAATTGAGTAAGACTCAAAGCCCGACCACTGCAGAAGATAGAGAGAAAATGAAAGATGTTCCCTATGCTTCAGCCATAGGCTCTATCATGTATGCAATGCTGTGTACCAGACCTGATGTATGTCTTGCTATAAGTTTAGTAGGGAAGTACCAAAGTAATCCAGGAGTGGATCACTAGACAACGGTCAAGAACATCCTGAAATACCTGAAAAGGACTAAGGATATGTTTCTCGTATATGGAGGTGACAAAGAGCTCATCGTAAATGGTTACGTTGATGCAAGCTTTGACACTGATCCGGACGATTCTAAATCGCAAACCGGATACGTGTTTACATTAAATGGTGGAGCTGTCAGTTGGTGTAGTTCTAAACAAAGCGTTGTGGCGGGATCTACATGTGAAGCAGAGTAGAGTTCATATCCGATCTAGGTGTCATACCTAGTGCATCGGGTCCAATGAAAATCTTTTGTGACAATACTGGTGCAATTGCCTTGGCAAAGGAATCCAGATTTCACAAGAGAACCAAGCACATCAAGAGACGCTTCAATTCCATCCGGGATCTAGTCCAGGTGGGAGACATAGAGATTTGCAAGATACATACTGATCTGAATGTAGCAGACCCGTTGACAAATCCTCTTCCACGATCAAAACATGATCAGCACCAAAGCTCCATGGGTGTTAGAATCATTACTGTGTAATCTAGATTATTGACTCTAGTGCAAGTGGGAGACTGAAGAAAATATGCCCTAGAGGCAATAATAAAGTTATTATTTATTTCCTTATATCATGATAAATGTTTATTATTCATGCTAGAATTGTATTATCCGGAAACATAATACTTGTGTGAATACATAGACAAACTAAACGTCACTAGTGTGCCTCTACTTGACTAGCTCGTTAATCGAAGATGGTTATGTTTCCTAACCATAGACATGTGTTGTCATTTGATTAACGGGGTCACATCATTAGGAGAATGATGTGATTGACATGACCCATTCCATTAGCTTAGCACCCGATCGTTTAGTATGTTGCTAATGCTTTCTTCATGACTTATACATGTTCCTATGACTATGAGATTATGCAACTCCCGTTTGCCAGAGGAACACTTTGTGTGCTACCAAACGTCACAACGTAACTAGGTGATTATAAAGGAGCTCTACAGGTGTCTCCAAAGGTACATGTTGGGTTGGCGTATTTCGAGATTAGGATTTGTCACTCCGATTGTCGGAGAGGTATCTCTGGGCCCTCTCGGTAATGCACATCACATAAGCCTTGCAAGCATTGCAACTAATAAGTTAGTTGCGAGATGATGTATTACGAAACGAGTAAAGAGACTTGCCGGTAACGAGATTGAACTAGGTATTGAGATACCGACGATCGAATCTCGGGCAAGTAACATACCGATGACAAAGGGAACAACATATTTTGTTATGCGGTCTGACTGATAAAGATCTTCGTAGAATATGTAGGAGCCAATATGAGCATCCAGGTTCCGCTATTGGTTATTGACCGGAGACGTGTCTCGGTCATGTCTACATTGTTCTTGAATCCGTAGCGTCCGCACGCTTAACGTTACGATGACTTTTTCATTATGAGTTTATATATTTTGATGTACCGAAGTTTGTTCGGAGTCCCGGATGTGACCACGGACATGACGAGGAGTCTCGAAATGGTCGAGACATAACGATTGATATATTGGAAGCCTATGTTTGGACATCGAAAGTGTTCCGGGTGAAATCGGCATTTTACCGGAGTACCGGGAGGTTACCGGACCCCCCCCCCGGTAACCTAATGGGCCTTAATGGGCCTAGTGGAGGAAGAGGAGAGGAGGCCTAGGGGCTGCCGCGCGCCCCTCCCCCCCCCAAGTCCGAATTGGACAAGGAGGGGGGCGGCGCCCCCCCCCCCCTTTCCTTTCTTCCCTCTCCTCCTTCCCCCCCAAGTCCTAATCCAACTAGGGAAAGGGGGGGAGTCCTACTCCCGGTAGGAGTAGGACTCCTCCGACGCGCCTCCTCCTAGGGCCGGCCGCACCCCCCCTTCCTCCTTTATATACAGGGGCAGGGGGGCACCTCTAGACACACAAGTTGATCTTCAAGATCGTTCTCTTAGCCGTGTGCGGTGCCCCCCTCCACCGTAGTCCTTGATAATATTGTAGTGGTGCTTAGGTGAAGCCCTGCGACATTAGAACATCAAGATCGTCACCACGCCGTCGTGCTGATCAAAGTCCGAGGATCGTCACCGAGCTGAACGTGTGCTAGAACTCGGAGGTGCCATAGTTTCGGTGCTTGATCGGTCGGGCCGTGAAGACGTACGACTACATCAACCGCGTTGTCATAACGCTTCTGCTGTTAGTCTACGAGGGTACGTAGACAACACTCTCCCCTCTTGTTGCTGTGCATCACCATGATCTTGTGTGTGCGTAGGAATTTTTTTGAAATTACTACATTCCCCAACACCCCCACCCCTAGGAAACTTGCCCCCCAAGCCGGGAGGGGTGGCTGCCCTAGGGGAGGCACCCCCACCTCTCAAAGTTACGTGAGATGGGGTGGGAGGGGTGCTCAACCCCTTAGTGGGCTGATGTGCCCCCTCCCCTTGGCCCATAAGGGCCCCCAACGCTTGCCGGGGCCTCCAAAACCCCTTTCTGACAAGCTGGTCGTCACCCGGTACCCACGAAACAATTCCGGACTCCAATACCCTTCGTCCAATATATCGATCTTCACCTACGGACCATTCCGGAACTCCTCGTCACGTCCGAGATCTCATCCAGGACTCTGAACAACCTTCGGTAACCACATACTATTTCCCATAACAACTCTAGCGTCACCGAACCTTAAGTGTGTAGACCCTACGGGTTCGGGAACCATGCAGACATGACCAAGACATCTCTCTGGCCAATAACCAATAGCGGGATCTGGATACCCATATTGGCTCCCACATGTTCCACGATGATCTCATCGGATGAACCATGATGTCGGGGATTCAATCAATCCCGTATACAATTCCCTTTGTCTATCGGTATGTTACTTGCCCAAGATTCGATCGTCGGTATCCCCATACCTCGTTCAATCTTGTTACCGGCAAGCCTCTTTACTCGTTCTGTAACACATCATCCCGTGGCTAACTCCTTAGTCACATTGAGCTCATTATGGTGATGCATTACCGAGTGGGCCCAGAGATACCTCTTCGTCATACGGAGTGACAAATCCCAGTCTCGATTCGTGCCAACTCAAAAAGACACTTTCGGAGATACCCGTAGTGTGCCTTTATAGCCACCCAGTTACGTTGTGACGTTTGGCACACCCAAAGCATTCCTACGGTATCCGGGAGTTGCACAATCTCATGGTCTAAGTAAATGATACTTGACATTAGAAAAGCTTTAGCAGACGAACTATATGATCTTGTGCTATGCTTAGGATTGGGTCTTGTCCATCACATCATTCTCCTAATGATGTGATCCCGTTATCAACGACATCCAATGTCCCTGGTCAGGAAACCATAGCCATCTATTGATCAACGAGCTAGTCAACTAGAGGCTTACTAGGGACGTGTTGTGGTCTATGTATTCACACATGTATTACGGTTTCCAGTTAATACAATTATAGCATGAACAATAGACAATTATCATGAACAAGGAAATACAATAATAACCATTTTATTATTGCCTCTAGGGCATATTTCCAATAGTCTCTCACTTGCACTAGAGTCAATAATCTAGGTCACATCACTATGTGATTGTAATGAATCCAACACCCATGGGGTTTGTTCATATCTCGCTTGCGAACGAGGTTTATTAGTCAATGGGTATGAACCTTTCAGATCCATTTGTGCTTTACAAATATCTATGTGATGTTGGAGATGCAGCTACCACGCGCTACTTGGAGCTATTCCAAATAACTGCTCTACTATACGAATCCGGTTTGCTACTCAGAGTCATCCGGATTAGTGTCAAAGTTTGCATCAACGTAACCCTTTACGATGAACTCTTTACCACCTCCATAATCGAGAAAATTCCTTAGTCCACTAGTTACTAAGGATAAGTTTGACCGCTGTCATGTGATCCATTCCTGGATCACTCTTGTACCCCTTGACTGACTCATGGCAAGGCACACTTCAGGTGCGGTACACAACATAGCATACTGTAGAGCCTATGTCTAAAGCATAGGGGACGACCTTCGTCCTTTCTCTCTCTTTTTTTGCCGTGGTCGGGTCTTGAGTCTTACTCAATACTCACACCTTGTGACACAGCTAAGAACTCCTTCTTTGCTGGTCTATTTTGAACTCCTTCAAAATCTTGTCACGGTATGTATTCATTTAAAAGTACTATTAAGCGTCTTTGATCTATCCTTATAGATCTTGATGCTCAATGTTCAAGTAGCTTAATCCAGGTTTTCCATTGAAAAACACTTTTCAAATAACCCTATATGCTTTACAGAAATTCTACATCATTTCTGATCAACAATATGTTGACAACATATACTCATCAAAAACTCTATAATGCTCCCACTCACTTCTTTGGAAATACAAGTTTCTCATAAACCTTGTATAAACCCAAAATCTTTGATCATCTCATCAAAGCGTACATTCCAACTCCGAGATGCTTACTCCAGTCCTTAGAGGATCGCTGAAGCTTTGCATACTTGTTAGCATCTTTTAGGATTGACAAAACCCTTCTGGTTGTATCACATACAACCTTTCCTCAAGAAAATTGTCGAGGAAACAATGTTTTGACATCCTATCTGCAAGATTTCATAAATAATGCAGTAACTGCTAATACAATCCCAACAGACTCTTAGCATCGCTACGAGTGAGAAAGTCTCACCATAGTCAACTCCTTGAACTTGTCGGAAACATCTTTTGAGACAAGTCGAGCTTCACAAATGGTGACATTACCATCAGCGTCTGTCTTCTTCTTAAAGATCCGTTTATTCTCAATGGCTTGCCGTTCAACGGGCAAGTCCACCAAAGTCCATACATGGATCCTATCTCGGATTTCATGGCTTCCAGCCATTTGTTGGAATCTCGGCCCACCATCGCTTCTTCATAGCTCATAGGTTCATCGTTGTCCAATAACATGACCTTTAAGACAGGGTTACGTACCACTCTGGAATAGTACGCATCCTTGTCGACCTACGAGGTTTGGTAGTGACTTGATACAAAGTTTTATGATCACTATCATCAGCTTCCACTTCAATTGGTGTAGGCGCCACAGGAACAACTTCCTGTGCCCTGCTACACACTAGTTGAGGTGACGGTTCAACAACCTTATCAAGTCTCCACCATCCTCCCACTCAATTCATTCGAGAGAAACTTTTCCTCGAGAAAGGACCTGTTTCTAGAAACAATCACTTTTGCTTCCGGATCTAAAATAGGAGGTATACCCAACTGTATTGGGTATTCTATGAAGATGCATTTATCCTCTTTGGGTTCGAGCTTATCAGCCTAAAACTTTTTCACACAAGCATCGCAGCCCCAAACTTTTAAGAAACGGCAGCTTAGGTTTTTCTAAACCATAGTTCATATGGTGTCGTCTCAACGGAATTGTGTGGTGCCCTATTTAAAGTAAATGTGGTTGTATCTAATGTATAACCCATAAACGATAGTGGTAATTCAATAAGAGACATCATGGTATGCACCACATCCAATAGGGTGCAGCTATGATGTTCGGACACACCATCACACTATGGTGTTCCAGGCGGCATTAGTTGTGAAACAACTTCCACAATGTCTTAATTGTGTACCAAACACGTAACTCAGATATTCATCTATATGATCATATCATAGACATTTTATCCTCTTGTCACGATGATCTTCAACTTCACTCTGAAATTACTTGAACCTTTCAATAATTCAGACTTTTGTTTCATCAAGTAAATATACCCAGTATCTACTCAAATCATCTGTGAAGTAAGAACATAACGATATCCACTGCGTGCCTCAGCACTCATTGGACTGCACACATCAAAATGTATTACTTCCAAAAAGTTGCTTTCTTGTTCCATCTTACTGAAAACGAGGCCTTTCAGTCATCTTGCCCATGTGCTATGATTTGCATGTCTCAAGTGATTCAAAATCAAGTGAGTCCAAACGATCCATCTGTATGGAGTTTCTTCATGCATATATACCAATAGACATGGTTCGCATGTCTCAATCTTTCAAAAAACGAGTGAGTCCAAAGATCCATCAACATGGAGCTTCTTCATGCGTTTTATACCAATATGACTCAAATGGCAGTGCCACAAGTATGTGGTACTATCATTACTATCTTATATCTTTTGGCATGAACATGTGTATCACTACGATCGAGATTCAATAAACCATTCATTTTAGATGCAATACCATTGAAGGTATTATTCAAATAAATAGAGTAACCATTATTCTTCTTAAATGAATAACCATATTGCGATAAACATAACCCAATCATGTCTATGCTCAACACAAACACCAAATAACAATTATTTAGGTTTAACACCAATCCCGATGGTAGAGGGAGCGTGCGATGTTTGATCACATCAACCTTGAAAACACTTCCAACACATATCGTCATCTCACCTTTAGCTAGTCTCCGCAGCCTTTTATTTCGAGTTACTAACACTTAGCAACCGAATTGGTATTTTTTTACCCTGGTGCTGCTAGGAGTACTAGTAAAGTATACAATAATATAATGTATATTCAAAATACCTCTGTCGACCTTGCCAGCCTTCTCATCTACCAAGTATCTAGTGTAGTTCTGCTTCAGTGACCGTTCCCCTCATTACAGGAGCACTTAGTCTCGGGTTTGGGTTCAACCTTGGGTTTCTTCACTAGAGCAGCAACTGATTTGCCATTTCATGAAGTATCCCTTCTTTCCCTTGCCCTTCTTGAAACTAGTGGTTTAACCATCAACAATTGATGCTCCTACTTGATTTCTACTTTCGCGGTGTCAAACATCATGAGTTGCTCAAGGATCATCATGTCTATCCCTGATATGTTATAGTTCATCACGAAGCTCTAATAGCTTGGTGGCAGTGACTATGGAGAACCATCACTATCTCATCTGGAAGATTAACTCCCACTCGATTCAAGTGATTGTAGTACTCACACAATCTGAGCACATGCTCAACAATTGAGCTTTTCTCCCTTAGTTTGCAGGCTTAAGAAACTTGTCAGAGGCCTCATACCTCTTGACGCGGGCACTAGTCTGAAATCCCAATTTCAGTCTTTGGAACATCTCATATGTTTTGTGACGTTTCAAAAACGTCTTTGGTGCCACAATTCTAAACCGTTAGCATTACGCACTGAACTATCATGTAGTCATCAAAACGTGGATGTCAGATGTTTCCCAACATCTACAGATGACGCTCGAGGTTCAGCACACCGAGCGGTGCATTAAGGACATAAGCCTTCTGCGCAGCAATGAGGATAATCCTCAGTTGACGGACCCAGTCCGCATAATTTCTACTATCAACTTTCAACTAAATTTTCTCTAGGAACATATCTTAAACAGTAGAACTAAAGTGTAAGCTACGACATAATTTTCAAAGACCTTTTGATTATGTTCATGATAATTAAGTTCATCTGATTATTTAATGAACTCCCACTTAGATAGACATCCCTCTAGTCATCTAAGTGATGCATGATCCGAGTCAACTAGGCTGTGTCCGATCATCACGTGAGACAGACTAGTCATCATTAGTGAACATCTTCATGTTGATCGCATCTACTATACGACTCATGTTCGATCTTTCGGTCTCTTGTGTTCCGAGGCCATGTCTGTACATGCTAGGCTCGTCAAGTCAACCTAAGTGTTTCGCATGTGTAAATCTGGCTTACACTCGTTGTATGCTAACGTTAGAATCTATCACACCCGATCATCACGTGGTGCTTCGAAACAACGAACCTTCGCAACGGTGCACAGTTAGGGGGAACAATTTCTTGAAATGTTAGCGAGGGATCATCTTATTTATGCTACCGTCGTTCTAAGCAAATAAGATGTAAACATGACAAACATCACATGCAAATCATAAAGTGACATGATATGACCAATATCATCTTGCGCCTTTTGATCTCCATCTTCGAGGCGCGGCATGATCACCTTCGTCACCGGCATGACACCATGATCTCCATCATCGTGTCTTCATGAAGTTGTCTCGCCAACTATTACTTCTACTACTATGGCTAACGGTTAGCAATAAAGTAAAGTAATTACATGGCGTTTTTCATTGACATGTAGGTCATACAATAAATTAAGACAACTTCTATGGCTCCTGCCGGTTGTCATACTCATCAACATGCAAGTCGTGATTCCTATTACAAGAACATGATCAATCTCATACATCACATTTATATAATTCATCACATCCTTTTGGCCATATCACATCACATAGCATACCCTGCAAAAACAAGTTAGACATCCTCTAATTGTTGTTGCATGTTTTACGTGGCTGCTATGGGTTTCTAGCAAGAACGTTTCTTACCTATGCAAAAGCCACAACGATGATATGCCAATTGCTATTTACCCTTCATAAGGGCCCTCTTCATCGAATCTAATCCGACTAAAGTGGGAGAGACAGACACCCGCTAGCCACCTTATGCATCAAGTGCATGTCAGTCGGTGGAACCTGTCTCACGTAAGTGTACGTGTAAGGTCGGTCCGGGCCGCTTCATCCCACAATGCCGCCGAATCAAGATAAGACTAGTAACGGCAAGCAAATTGAACAAATCACCGCCCATAACTACTTTGTGCTCTACTCGTGCATAGAATCTACGCATAGACCTAGCTCTGATACCACTGTTGGGGAATATAGCAATAATTCAAAAATTTCCTACGTGTCACCAAGATCAATCTAGGAGATACTAGCAACGAGAGAGAGGGAGTGCATCTTCATACCCTTGAAGATCGCTAAGCGGAAGCGTTCCAAGAACGTGGTTGGTGGAGTCGTACACGCAGCGATTCAGATCGCGGTAGATTCCGATCTAAGCGCCGAACAACGGCGCCTCCTTGTTCAACACATGTACAGCCCGGGGACGTCTCCTCCTTCTTGATCCAGCAAGGGGAGAGGAGAAGTTGAGGGAGAACTCCGACAGCACGACGGCTTGGTGATGATGGAGCTCATGGTTCTCCGGCAGGGCTTCGTCAAGCGCTACAGAGGAGGATGAGGTGTAGGAGAGGGGGAGGGGCTGCGCCGGGGAAGGGGTGCGGCTGCCCTCTCTCTCCCTCACTATATATAGGGGGAAGGGGGTGGAGGAGGCGCCCTAGGGTTCCCTAGGGGAGGGGCGGCGGCCATAGGGAAAACCCTAGATGGGTTTGGGCGCCCCCACCCCTAGGAAACTTGCCCCCCAAGTCGGGAGGGGTGGCTGCCCTAGGGGAGGCGCCCCCACCTCTCCAAGTTATGTGAGATGGGGTGGGAGGGGCGCTCAGCCCCTTAGTGGGCTGATGTGCCCCCTCCCCTTGGCCCATAAGGCCCCCCAACACTTGCCGGGGCCTCCGAAAGGGAGCTCCTACTGGACGCTCGTTGCGTCCAAACAGGGCGCCGACGCACAGGGGGCGACGCGACTTCGCACAGGCAGGTCGCTGCGGTGCGCCGATTGGGTTGGCCCATTGGAGTGCGCTGCAAATACAAGTGACAATTTGCAAAAAATAGCAGGGCGTGATTGGGTGGGAATCAAACACAGCACAAATGACTTGCACTCGCACCCTACTAGCCACTAGGATGGAAACGCTCAGTTAACCAAACTACAACGGAAAACTACAAGAATTAAAGAAAGTATAAGACTGCTTGAAAAACATCCTTTACGATTTTCCAAATAGCAAAAACAAAACGTGAATGTTTTATCAAATGCAAACATTATTAGTTTTTATTATAAAAATTGAGAAAACTCAACCATTTTTCAACACACAAACGAATTTTGGAGACGCGAACATATTTTTTAGAACGGAAACATTTTTTAAACTACCCAAAAAATTGAACAGGAACAATTTTACAAATTTCGAAACAAAATTTGGAAACACAAACTACTTTTGAATTTCCCAAACATTTTTGGAATTTGTGACATTTCTTTAAAGCACAAACATTTTTTGAATCTTTAGAACAAATTTGGAAGCGCGAGCAATTTTTAAAGCACGAACATTTTTTGAATCTTGAGAACAAATTTTGAAAACTCCCGAACAACTTTGGAATCGCAAACAATTTTTTAAAGCATGAACATTTTTTGAATCTCGAGGACAAATTTTGAAATAGAGAACAATTTTGAAAAATCCTAACAAATTTGGAAGCGTGAACAATTTTTAAAGCACAAACATTTTTTGAATCTTGAGAACAAATTCTGAAATAGAGAACAATTTTGAAAAATCCCAAACAAATTTGGAAGCGCGAACATTTTATGAAATCCGGTATATTTTCAGCATTTTGAAAGTTTTGAACTTTTTGTGTAACAGGAACAAATTTTGAATTGGAGAACATTTTTTTCCAAAACAGAAAATTTTATGAAAATACGAACAAAATTTGAATATTTTGAATTTCTTTTGGGAAAAAGAGAAGAAAAAGAAAGAAAACAAAAAAAATCAGGAACATTTTTCGAAATTGTGAACAAAATTTTGTAAATGTGAACACTATTTCAGAAATATGCACAATTTTTGACAAAAAGAATATTTTTGAAAATTCTGAACCATATTTGAACTTTTCGAAAAGCTTACAAAGAAAAAGTAAAAGAAAACAGAATAAGACAAAGAAAATGAGAAAAAAGAAAGTGAGAATAAGACTGAAGAAAAAACGGTAGAAGGAACAAATGGTTTTTTTTCCTTGTTTTTAGTTTCCTTAAGTTTAGCATTGTTATTCTTACAGGTGCATGAGCCAGTCGTGGTGGCTAGCGTGGTGTGTTGCGCTACTGGAGGTCGTAGGTTCGATCCCTAGCGCGGTCGTTATTTGCGGTTCATCTCACGAGGCGAAACCACTCAAATGGGCCGGCCCAGGGTGAGCTGCGCCTGTGCGAAGCGGCGACTACTTGCCGCAGTAAGCGGCGAATAGGAAATTCCCCTCCGAAACCCCTTTCGGACATGATGGTCGTCACCCGGTACCCTCGGAACAATTCCGGACTCCAATATCCTTCGTCCAATATATCGATCTTCACCTCCGGACCATTCCGGAACTCCTCGTCACATCCGAATCTCATCCGGGACTTCAAACAACCTTCGGTAACCACATACTATTTCCCATAACAACTCTAGCGTCACCGAACCTTAAGTGTGTAGACCCTACGGGTTCGGGAACCATGCAGACATGACCGAGACATCTCTCCGGCCAATAACCAATAGCGGGATCTGGATACCCATATTGGCTCCCACATGTTCCACGATGACCTCATCGGATGAACCACGATGTCGGGGATTCAATCAGTCCCGTATACAATTCCCTTTGTCTATCGGTATGTTACTTGCCCGAGATTCGATCGTGGTATCCCCATACCTCGTTCAATCTCATTACCGGCAAGCCTCTTTACTCGTTCCGTAACGCATCATCCTGTGGCTAACTCCTTAGTCACATTGAGCTCATTATGATGATGCATTACCGAGTGGGCCCAGAGATACCTCTTCGTCATATGGAGTGACAAATCCCAGGCTCGATTCGTGCCAACTCAACAGACACTTTCGGAGATACCCGTAGTGTGCCTTTATAGCCACCCAGTTGCGTTGTGACGTTTGGCACACCCAAAGCATTCCTATGGTATCCGGGAGTTGCACAATCTCATGGTCTAAGGAAATGATACTTGACATTAGAAAAGCTTTAGCAGACGAACTATACGATCTTGTGCCATGCTTAGGATTGGGTCTTGTCCATCACATCATTCTCCTAATGATGTGATCCCATTATCAACGACATCCAATTTCCATGGTCAGGAAACCATAACCATCTATTGATCAACAAGCTAGTCAACTAGAGGCTTACTAGGGACATGTTGTGGTTTATGTATTCACACATGTATTACAGTTTCCAGTTAATACAATTATAGCATGAACAATAGACAATTATCATGAACAAGGAAATACAATAATAACCATTTTATTATTGCCTCTAGGGCATATTTCCAACATTCACCTCATAACTTTGAGAAGAACATGCAATCTATTTGAAGCTTTTGTTCTGTTAAAAATGCAACCATTATGAGTGTTTCAAATGGTTTAAAGTAAACTACAAATTTTTATGCGGATCGAGACTTCAATTTGAGATGCATTCCAACTAACCAGTTTTTGAACGTAGTACTTGTATTAGCAGTGGGTGAAGATAGATTAAAAGATCTATAGGCAGAACGTCATAATAGCTTGGCAAGTGGGCAGGGAAGGAATAAATGTTGTCGCTGCCACAAAAGTAACATCACTACTAATTTTACAACAGTTTTGAGTTAGTTGTGGGCTAACTAAGAGCATCTACAACCAGAATTGCCTAATCCAGCTCCCTATATGTCCATAGGCGCGTCCAAACGCGACCACGAAAGGTTTGAACGGGCCTTATTTTGTTGTCATTTGCAACTATATATCTTATTTTTGAAACACCAACTAAATGCACGTGCATGCACGTTGATCATTTTGGATGTTAGTTCGTGTTAGGCCAACCGGGTTGTTATAAACACCAAATGAATTTTTGTACTTAAGATTTTCAGTGTAGATATAACATCTGTATTGGGCAGGCTTGGTTGGGGGTTTAGTCCCACCTCGCCAAGGGATGAACGACACGGCCGGCTTAAATAACCACGTCTTTCAATTACGTTAAGCTTCGGTCATCAACATATCCCTTTTGAAGGTTATGGACTGCCTTCATGAATATTCTTTGTCGCTATGAAATATGAATAGAGAAGATTCATCATAACAGTCCATATCTCTTACAAAGCGAGCATTGATGCCCTTGCTTTTTGTAAGTATAATCATTTTCGATTTGTTTGTCCGAATCTGAAAGGGTACATTCATGGCCATATATTTTTAAGTCCCGTCGCAGCGTCTGGTGGCGCTGACCTTCAGCGGCAAAGAAATGGGACGAATATGGGAGAATTGGCAAGGGCCCTCCCGGTCAATCCGACTTAGCATGCGCGCCCGAGCACGTCTGAGCATCTCTATATTTGCTCCATATTTGGGCTAGATATGGAGAATGCCGAGCAGTCCAGACGTTTAGGCCGGCTATGAAGAAGCCGGTTTGATGGCATTGTTTTGTCCGGGCATTGACCGGACAGCCCGTTCAGCCTTTTGGGGTGGGTACAGGGAGTCAGGTTGTAAATAGTGTAATGAGTTTCATGAATTTTCTTATCTTTCAATACGATATGCTTAGGCAAACAGGTCCCTAGACACAAGTGACAAAATGATAGCTGGAAGAGTAGTTTGAGTACGGTGTTGGATATCTGTTGAGTAGCATGATTGTATTAGAAAACATAAGTTAAATTAAGAAATATTGTGGCTTGTCTTATACTTGAAATAGATTATGTACTTCTATATATATATGCGCTCATTAGGCTCAAGCAATACAACAACTATTCCACCAATTCTCTCTCTCCTTTCTAACATGGTATCTATCGCAAGTTGATCCTAAACCCTAACCGCCGCCGCTTCCTCACCCACGCGCCGCCCCCGGGGCGATCGGCCTCCATGACCCCGTCGGGGGCCGCGCCGCCCGTACCTAGGATTCGTCTGCCGGCCATGTTGGCCGGCTACCCTAGAGAGTATTTTTCTCGAGCCCTTGCTCCGGGTTTTTTTCGCTTTCTCGCCGGTCGTTTTAAGCGGCGTTTTTTTCTTTTTGGTTTTCCGATCTAATCTTGATCGATTTGCATCACCCGCCGCAGCCGTCGACCCCCGTGCACCTCTACTTCGACCCCGGCGTGACCAGCCGGCCTCTCCTTCGACTAGGCGGCCACGCGCGCCGAGGCGGCCAGTACGGGCTAGCCGTCGTCCGCGCGCCGGTCCGCTCGTTGCCCTGCGCCGGCCGTCACCGCCCTGCTCCGATCGGGACACCTGCATCGCCCCGACCCGGCGGACTCATGCCATGCGACGGTCAATCATAGCCATCGCTCGCGCACCGTCCTGCCCATCTATCCACGTCACCCGCCTCCGTCGCGTCTGCACAGCGGCCCAGCGGTCTACCTCGTCGGCCTCGTTCTCGGCTGTGTCCGGACGGCTACGTCAGGCTCGTCGGCTGCCTCAACTCGGACGCCGTTGTTCTGTTGGTCGCTCGGGCCTCGCTGCCTGGGTGCCAGCACTGCTTTGGCAGCCCGGGTACCGGTGCTGACAAGCTCGTCCGCAACGTCCCATGGCATCCGTGGTCGCCTGCTTCATCTCGGACTCCGCCACCACCACGCCTTCACGGACCAGCGTCTCCGATCTCGCGCGCGATCGGCTTGATCACCCGCTCGCCGTCGCGATCCGCCTCATCTACACCGCACGACCGACCTGGCCCGTCGGCTATGCGCGCCTCCGCAGGTCCCGTGAAGATCGTCCCCGAGTTCAGCGCGCATCTCCACCGATCAAGAACCGGGTTGCCGCTGCGTCGCCACGTCGGGCTGCAGCGCTGCCGCCCCGTGGTTCTCCTCGCGGCTGCATCGACTCGTGCGTCGCTGTTGCATCGCCCCTTCGGACTGTAGTGTCGCGATACGCGGTCCCTGCCGCCGCCCCGAGGCCGTCCCCGCGGCTGCACCGACTCGCGCACCGCCGTTGCGGACCGCAACATCGCGGCGCGCGGTCCCCGCCGTCGCCCTGACCCGCCTGCCGCCGCTGCGTCGCCCCTTCGGGCCATAGCGCCGCGGCCCGCGGTCAGCTCCGCTGTCACTGTGCGTCGACCTCACGTGGTATGCCTCGCGCCGTCTTCCTTGGCGCGGAAACGCCACCGTCCGTGCCAGTCTTCGTCACGCTGTCAGGGTTCTTCGCCTACTTCGAGCACCGCCGCCGCACTTCTAACCTAGCTGTCGCCGCCGCCGTCAGGCCGCCGCCGCCGCCGTCAGGCCGCCGCCGCCGCTGCTACCTCCGTAGCTACCGCCGCCGCCCGTCCACCCTGTTCGTCTTCGTCCAGCACCAGCCCGTCGCCAGCGTCGCCGTCATCTACCCCGACCACTTCGTCTACTCCGACCACCGTTGGTGACATTGGCACCGCGCCGATGGACGCCGCAATCGTCGTTGAGTTCTTCTCTGCTGGTCCCTCCGACTTCTCCGACATGCCGTACAACTCGTGCAGGTCCCTCGTCTACGCATGCCCGGTGCTGGCAACACCGATGCGTGCCTTCATCCATGACGTGTCCCCGGGCTTGGCAAGCCTGGTCGGCGCTTCGTCAACTTCGTCTTCGTCCATCTACGCATGCCCGGTGCTGGCAACACCGGTACGTGCCTTCGTCCACGATATGTCCCCAGGCTTGGCAAACCCACCGCGACGCGTCGTCAACCACATCTTCTTCCCGGTGGACCACTACTTCGACACCACTGTACCCATGCTATCTTGGCACCCCCTTGCGCCTGCGGCTCCACGGCGACTTCCTCGACAGCGGCCACCCCGACTCGACATCGACCATGGCATTCTTCGCACGGCTACCTCGACCACGACTCCACCACCCACGCTCTTGGCTACATCGACAAACGGCACAAAGGGCTACCGCCTAGTTGAGCAACCTCGTCGGTTTCCACTCCAACCACGACTCTGCGATGCATCGACCGTTACGACTATGGAGGGTGTCCGTCGGCTTGCCTTCGGATTCTTCTCCAGTCTCACCGTCTGCGTCGCTACCGTTGTGACTGCAGGGATTTTGAGTAACGTGATTGCATTAGAAAACATAGGTTAGACTAGGAAATATTCTGGCTTGCCTTATACTTCAAATAGATCATGTACTCCTATATATATGCCCATGAGGCTCAAGCAATACAACAACTATTCCACCAATCATTTCTCTCCCTTCTAACAATATCGATCGGCCCGGTTACTTTGACTGCTTACTCTCCATCGCTTTCCATTCAACGAATCTACCGCACGAGCAAAGTTGATCAACGTTGCTTTTGGCTTTGTGTACTTGTAAGTTGTAGCGAACAAATCAACACCTACCTGGGCTCCTTTACGCTTTCAAAGAGAGAAAAGGTTCCAAGAAATGGAATCAGATTAGCGGTGCAACTTTTTAGCCGCCCGTATGTTCTTTTTGTCCCCTATGTTAACTGAAAAAAAAAATGCTCTTTCAATTTGACGACGATTAAGTGACATGTGGCCTGGTGAGAACATGATCTCCTTACAACGAAAGTGGGCTGACAGTTAACAACCCATGGAGCAGCAACATTAATTATTATTTTTATTACCTACAGCAAGATTAAATGTTGAAAACCATAGCATTCACAGGGAATAAAAGACCCACGAACCGACAACGTATGTTGGTCCGGGATCGTACGGCCTTGAACAGGATACAATTCCGGTTCAAAGATTTCTTCCTTTCCTCACCGAAAGGCACATATTTGGTGCAGCTCGTAAGACATTGTCAGAAGTTCAGGAGCCATGACAATAAGGGCATGTACAATACATAGTCTCAAAGTGATGCCTCACATGCCATGTAGGATCGGATATGACGTAAAGTAGGTTCGGATAGGGAAGTGGGATTCTTTCTAGGAGACGAGTGCTTGAAAAAAAAAAGTATGGTCCGCTGAAAAGGTTGGAGTGAAAAGTAGAGATGCATGTGCACTAAAATCTTTATTTTCTATTTCTTAATGAGGCCCACTAGTGGTTGATTGCATGAGGAAAAAAAAATGTAAATGTCTCAAATTACTTTTTGTCATGAGGCATATGTATCCATATGCCACTGTTGTATATGCCCTAAGTCCACGAATAGAACACAACACTGTCCCTGTGTTATTATTATTATGTTGTACTTCCTTTGTTTCCTTTTTTACTTTGCATATAAGTTTTACCTTAAGTCAAATTTTATAAAAATTTGATCAAGGTTATAAAAATACATATCAATATTTACAATATCAAATCAATATTATTGGATGCATCATGGAATTAATTTTCATATTATAAACCTTTTGTATTGTAGATGTTGATATATACACCCTCCGTTCCTTTACGTAAGGTGTATTATTTTTGGTAAGGTAACTAAGACACTAATTATAGAGAAGTTAGGACTAAATTACCCTTGACAAATTTATTGGTTAGTGGCAAGTAAATCAGTTAGTCCAGAAAAGTAAAAGATACATGCAATCGAGAGAGATAGTTTTCTTTTTTTTACTACAAGTATTATATAAAGTTGGTCAAACTTTATGAATTTTAAGTTAAGACAAATCTTATATGCGAAGTAAAAAGAAACAAAGAGAGTATTGTTTTTGCAGGAAATTGACGATCTATTCATCTTCAATCATGGTAGTACAATGAACACAAGAAATAATAAAAATTACATCCAGATTCATAGACCACCTAGCGACGACTACAAGCACTGAAGCGAGCCGAAGGCGCGCCGCTGTCATCGCCCCTTCCTCGCAGGAGGCAGGCACAACTTGTTGTGGTAGACAATCGAGAAGTCGTTGTGCTAAGATCCCATAGAACCAACACCCCAGAACAGCAACCGCCGTCGATGAAGATAATTTTAGATTGAAAGGATCCAATCTGAAGACACATGAACAAAGACAAACAAAGACCGGATCATGAAGGTGCGGCATAGCCCGTTCAATGTTTGGGATTGAGAAGGATTATGCTAATGCAACTTTCGCAGCCATCTTTTTATCCAATCAAATTGCTTCGTTCCTATGTTTCGTAGAATAATGCACGATGAGATATTTCAAAATAAATGCAACTTCTACAACAAATTTTCTTTTGACATGCATATTTCTTTTCATTTGCACAAGCATTTTATTTCATCCCAACAAAAAAGAATAAAGAGACTAGTCTAGACGAGGGCGGGGGGCGGGGGGCGGGGGGGGGGGGGGTCGATAGGTCCTTACATTAGATCTGATAACCCTCACATCACACATGTGCCACTTGTAGAGGGGGGGGAGGTCCTTACATTAGATCTGATAACCCTCACATCACACATGTGCCACTGGTAGGGGGGGGGGGGTCAATAGGTCCTTACATTAGATCTGATAACCCTCCCATCACACATGTGCCACTCGTAGAGGGGGGGAGGGTTGCTCGGTGTCAACCCTAGCCGCCACCACTGCCGTTGGAGGATAGCGGCGGGCAAAGCCCGCTCAGCCGACAACGAGGGTGGGGTTGCCTCTCACGTGTCGGGAGCGCTCTGATCACGTGGTGCGGTGGCCCGGATGATGCGATGATCCTAACGGATTTAGACGTCGGGGTGATGGTCTCGAAAACCGTAGGTAGTGGTCGTGTTGCAATGGTGCATGGGCAAGAGCATCTAACATGGGTGGCACCTGCAGTAGAGTTGGGTCTCTAGCGCCCTTATCTAGTCGCCAGCCGTTGGCGGCGTCTTGGGATCAGTTTGACGGGGTGGCGTTGTTGTTACGTCGGCGACATAAAGTGTTATAGTAGTGAGGCGAATTGTTGCAGAGTTGTTGTTGTCGTTGTCGTTGTTGGCCTCCATGGCGGTAGCTCTGGAGCATGTGCACGTGAGTTGAAATTGTTGACATCATTCGGCTCCACAGGTCTTGCAAGCATGGATTCGACGCGGGGTGATGTCCATGCCGGAGATTTGCAGACGAGCACCTGCCTTTGGTCATGTATGTCGTGGAACAGTTTGAATGTCATTTCCCAGTGACCATGGTGTGTGCCCTTCCATGCAACATTATCTTCTTCGGTAAGGGTGGCAGTGATCACGATGACTTCGGCTGAGTGCTGCTCTTTGAGCATCGGGTCTCAGCCTTCGGGGTGGAAACCCTAGATCTTACCTTTGATTGTCGCACCTAGCAGTGACAGTGTTTACGCGTTGTGTCCTTGTTGAAAGTATTGCTTTGGAGTCCGCTGAGGGTCCTTGGCCGCATCGACTTTCTTTGTTTTCTCTTGTTCCTTTTTTAAAATCTTTTTACTATGTGCGTCCTTGATGCCTCGATTTAGTCTTGATTTTGTATCATTACAGAAATCAGGTGTAGTTGATATCATCTTGATATTAATATGCTACCTTTCCTGATAATAAAAACAAATAAAAAGTCTTAAATAACCAATTTGGTGGTCTACTCTTCACGAGAATAGAGAATATGAACACTCTTATGTACACATCATCATGCCTCACAAAGATAATTGCTCATATGAAAGAGAGGAAAATAAAAATAAAACCCTTAATTACTACTCCCCCCTAAAGAAATACAAGACCGTTTAGATAAGTAAAATAGTGATTTAAACATTCTTGCATTTCTTTACAGAGGGAGTATGACGATGTTTTATACTAACTGACTGTACTGAGTGGTTTAAAGTACAATCGTCTTCATGACATATTACATTGTTGACTGTAGAAGTACGTCCAAACTGAACAACTTTGGCTGTAGTTGCTGGGTTTTTTTCTGCGCGGGAAACTTCGCAGGGCTTGCAGTTCGAACAGGGAAACTTGACTCTCCTGCCTATCCAGCTGGCAACTGTGGACTCTCCAGGTACGTGGTGGAGTATATCTCGCACCTCTGACTTTTCGATATTTTCCAGGTTTTTTTCTCATACTTTTCCCTGGGAGACCAAGTGTTCTGGACTTCAACTCCGTGTCTCACTTTGGGACACAGCGACGGCGAGCAGGACAATTAATTAAGAGCAAAATGCGAGATTATCTGCGAATAATACATGTAGTCCGATGTTGTGGAGTAGAGGGCTTAGGCTGGCCATAGTGGGGGTAAGTATCATGTACTTGTGACTCGCAAACATGTTTATGTGACAGACAATTAAAGAAGAGAGAGATGGTTATAGTAACATAGGTAGATACCGTAATATAATAAATGTGATACTACTATGTGTCATGCATGGCAATAAATAAGACCACTTATGATACTAATCTATGATATTATGCACTATAAAGATAGTAATATAGACTAGTAACATATGCATGTTACTAGTCTAAATTACTCCCCATTATGACCAGCCTTAGCTGGTGATATGATTCGATCTGGGAGCTTGCTTTCTTTTTCTGCGGGTAAATCTGGGAGCTTGCTTGACCCAATGTTGGTGCCTAGCTAGCACTTGTCTTCTTGTTCTTGTCTTGAGAATATTATGTGTACCTAGCTAGCTACCATGAACCTTCGCTTTGATCCGAAAAGTAAGCAGGGAGATGTTTTTGAATCCTCCGTCGTGCGGCGTTCGGCCGTGGATTGTCGTCCGCAAAACAGTTTCGAAATGTTTTCTCCTACTACGATCGACGTCACCCAGCTGCATATCAAATGTTCGGCCGTGGAGTACATTAATTTGCATGCTACACTTGTAACGCACTGGGACTGGATCATCAGTCGGTCGCATGCACATATTCCTTGTCCCCCCCCCCCCCCCCCCCCCCCCCCACACCCCACGAGCCAAACCCAAAAGTACATACTATATTCATTCGAATTTCAAAAGAAACCATTCGTGCAGTCGCGCCGCTGGTTTTCCAGAAGATGTACTAGCTGCCATGCCACAACGGCCGGCCGGGCGGGATTCCAATCCCGCATTCATCGCAATTCTCAGTCCAACATGCTCGAGTATAGGCCTAGTAGCACCACTCTTAATTTTCCAAAGTGAACTGATGCGCTAACTAGAAGCAGCATTTCTCTTCTCCGAGTTACTGGAGTCGTCGTAGTATTATAATAACAATAATCTCTCTAATGCATGTACATGGTTAATTAGATTATTTATTCACCCGCAAATAAAAAAATAGATTATCTATTAGTTCAGTCTGCGTCCACAGAGGTAGGTCAACGTGAGAGCAACAGTTTCATACGTGCACTGCACCACCGCGTAACGTACGCCGGTGCTCCATATATTTCCGATTAATAATACTCAAAGCCAAAAAAATAATAAAATAATAAATGACCTAAAACTGAGTGTATTTTGAGCTTACACTTAGGAGACAATAGAAAGGCAAGACTCGTAGTACATTTCGTTCAGCTAAGCACTCCAGACTCTAAATCAGAGCATGCTGTCCCGCGAAAATAATAATATCACAGCATGCTACATCAAGTCAAGTCCGATATTTAAACTCGAACCAAGAGCTCGACCGGCTGAAACAAGTCAATGACAAAACTTGGCCGCTGTTACTACTTCCCTGTCAAACTAGCTACTTACTTAGTAAACAACATTTGCGAAAACACGGAATGTTTCATACCGGAATTAATACGATCAGTCGTCAGTGAACTTACGTACTTTGCATGACAGCATGCATGACGCAAAGCTATATAGTATGAACAAATGTATGCACTGTACTTAGGCCTTGTTTGGTTTCAACAAGTCACCTGACTTATAAGTCAGGTGACTTAAAATCAGTGACTTATAAGTCACGTCTGTTTGATTGTCACATGATTTATAAGTCATCTGAGCACACATTTTCATCTTGTTTTTAATGTAAAGATGATGGGACCCACACAAAAGGGGATGACTTATAAGTTTTAAGTTGGGGTGGAGCAACTTATGACTTATAAGTTGGGTCCGTTTGACAAAATAAGTCACTTTTTGTACTTTTCAACTTATAAGTTGATGACTTATTTGAAATCAAACAGGCCTTTACCTACAGCTAGCAACAGCAACACACATTGGATGCAGTCTCTGGTCTCTCATTGGAGCCGGCTAATAAGGTGGGGTCCTGTAGTCGAGTAGTACTTAATTTCTCTTTGGTTTTGTAATTATCCTATTTTTATGGAGACTGTAGTCAGGTAATCCCTCCGTATTTGGATATAAGACGGTTTTGCAGTTGCTTACTCTTATATTTTGATACAAAGAAAGTAGTAGTGCTTAATTTCTATTTCTATGTTTTTTGTCCACTTTTCCATTGAACCGAATAAAGCCTAAGTCATGTTATTTATTAAACGGTTGGTTAATGCTTGCTCTCCGATGGATTTCACTTTTTTTGTTAAGCAAACAACATAATTTCTTCCCTTTATTATAAAAATGGATTTACAAGAGACCGGCTAGAAATAAGTGCAAAGAGGCTCAACCCGCTTAGCTAAATTAGACCTGAAATTCACACACACTCATAACATGACAGAAGCAACAAATAGACAAGCCATTGGTAATGCATCTTGTGGCTAGCAAGAAATGGGGCGAAATATTGCAGCTGTTGTAGTTCATACTCCCTCCGTCCGCAAATACTTGTCATCAAAATGGAT
Source organism: Triticum aestivum (assembly GCF_018294505.1). Lineage (NCBI taxonomy): Eukaryota > Viridiplantae > Streptophyta > Magnoliopsida > Poales > Poaceae > Triticum > Triticum aestivum. Next base: position 436,539,572 of record NC_057812.1, on the reverse strand, counting down.
TAAAAGGGATATATCTAGGACTAAAATACATCTAGATACATCCCCTTTTATTCATCTTGATGACAAGTATTTTCGGACGGAGGGAGTATGTTTTATCCCTTCTAGTGTGTGTCTCATTGCAAAATTCAGAATGTCCTTGGTGCCCAAAACAACAGAAACTGGTAAAGGTTGCTAGTTTAATATGCAAAAGTGATTAGTAAAACATCTAAGAAAATCAATGATTCTTGTTATCATTAATATGAGAAATAAACAATTTTTATTGCGTTGTTCAATTTACAAAGAAATGGTAGTGCTATTTTCAGTTGCCAAATAGCAATATAAGTCTCAACCATCAAAATTCTTATGCATTCTATTGTTATTTTAAAATGTGTTTTAAGCAAAATCATACTTGAACTTTTCACTATGTACGATTATATAGTTAATTCCAGAAAATAGTTCACTATCTATTATATAAGAAAAGCACAGTATGACACATAACAAACTGGTGCATTAGAATTAACAAAAAAATCTAGTTATTTGTCTGGTGGACAAGCTCTTTATTAGCATATCACAATCGGCTACATAACATACCTAAAAAGATTGTACCTGTTAGATCCATAACATGGTACCTATATTGATCGCATTCTATTTTGAAGGAAAACCATCATGTCAACTTTATTGATGCCCCTACACATCAAACACCGACAACGAGCAAAGATAACATGATCAAAATCCAAGAACTAAGCACATACTTTTAGATCTTCATATCGTGTTTAAATTTGTCATAACTCACTAGATCAACATTATTGTACTTAAGCACATCATATCTCTTAGACCACATAAGTGTACATAAACAAATCACATATGCATAATTGTACATTGACAAGTTGTATCCGTTAAATCTTCATGATTGTATCTAAGGAGATCATAACCAATATTACTTCGTAATTGTTGCTAGATATATCATAACTCATAAACCAACATAATTGCAATTAGATAAGTCTGACATGAAACTTATTTTAAGTACGCATGCTAATTATCATTGTTCGGGAACTCGGTAACTGGTAACTGCTCGGTCGACTACTGATTACGATTAATCGGTTAATCGGCCATTTAATTGAATTAATCGGTCGATCATTAATCGGCTGCACATGAGAATATATTGGCAACATGTAACTAGTTTTTCACGTATTGTACACCACATAATCCGATGCTCATAGCTACGTATTATACATTTATACTAAAATATAATGTCGTAGCTCGTAGGCCTATAAAAAGCATGGACAAGAGGTAGAATTGTTACCTGGATGGTTTGATCATGATGCATCCAAACAGGAAGGCAACAAACCTACAGAATTAATGATAGATATGCATTTGTATATGCTCTAAACTTGTCATTGTCAAGATAAATGATTAAATGACAGCAATACATGTGACAACAAGAAGCCACACATGAAACATGACAAGATAAATTAAAATGACAGCCACACAACTTGGCAATATGCAGCCACACATAACAAGATAAATAGCAGCCACACATGTGAACATGGAATAATTCACTACAAGGTTCAACACAAATAGCATAATAGGTAATAAGGTTCACTGACCACAAATACTCAAATAGTTCTCATAACTCATAATGGCCTGGATTGCCGCTTTTTTTATGGATGCTATTTATGGATGCCGCTTCAGTTACCTGACCCATCACCGAATAATCGGTTTGACAACCAATTAATCGTCTGACAACCGATTAAATGCCAGTTAATCAGCTTGACCATTTAATGAAACGAGTACATGCTACTCGCCTCAGTTAGGCATTGAGTAGCGATTAAATGGGCATTTAAATGGTAACTCGGCCGAGTTCTTGAATAGTGCTAATTATTAGACACAAGTAGTGACTTACAAGAAAATATAACTAGTGAGAAAATGCCTCTTACCTTCTTTTGCTCTTAGGGAATGAGTAATAATGCTAACATATGGCATACAACAAATTTGGCTGATGAATGATTAGGCACTAACATGATCATCGATCGAGGAATACCTATAGGAGTGTTTTGCAATGGAGAGGCTAATGACTTGGGGGAGGGGTGGGTTTCATAAGTCTAAAATCAATACTTTCGACACATTAAAATGTTTGCATAAGATGGCGCCCTCGTATTTTCAAGGACTACAATGCTAGTTGCTCACAAAATGCAAATGAGATTTGAGGTATCATACAAATAGTGGAACCGACAATTTCTTACACAATTATCATATAGGACAAGTACCAATGCTTTATCACAAACATCTGTATTGACAGGTTTACATGAACATACTACCTCTGTCCAGAATTACTCGACGATGAAATCGATGTATCTGGACGTAGTAGTATTATCCACTCGCTGACAGCGGGATCTCCGATGGATCGCCCTTTCACACGTAGGCAACACCACTGTTTTTGTACATAAATACCAATAAATCAACAAATCTTGAGCTGCACAAGTCTTCTTGTGACTTTGATGTGCACACCAATTCTGTGTCTGCTGATCAAAGCAACACATCATTATCATCTTTACTTGGTAAAACTTGAGGACCGGCTATATATTCTAAAAGAATATCAAAAGTCAGCTGCTTTTACCCGCCCTGAACAAGAGACCAAACACGGTGCCGCCGACATTTCCCGCCGGTCCGTCGTCGTACTCAGTGCACGCACTCAAGCACGGTGCTCGGCGCACCGAGACGACTGAGCGGCGAGCCAGGCATGTCAACGGCGCCACCGGCGTCGAGCCGGGCGCGCATGTCCATGGCCTTGCTGATGTAGAGCTGCTTGACGTTGCCACCCTGGTTCTTGAGCAGCCGCAGAATGCTGCGCTTGGCGTTGGCGCGGAAGGGGCAGTGCGAGCTGAGGAAGCCGTCGACGAGGTGGATGTACGCTTCCAGGTCGTGGCAGCAGGCGGCGTCGGCATCGGGACGGAGGTACGGGGATGCGCGGCTGTCAAGGCGGAGCTCGCGGCCGATATCAGCGTACCACCGGCCGCCGGGCCGCGGCGGGAGGTGCGGCACGACGTCGTGCGCGTTCACCACGCGGAGCACGCGCGCGCCCCGGGCCTCCACGCGCTCCGCGAACGCGCGGTTCCCCACCCTCGGTCCCCCGAACGAAAACACCGTCACTGGCTTCGGCGCGTCGCCGTGGCCCGCGAGCTCGTCGGCGATCAGCACCGCCAGCGCCGCCCCCAGGCTGTGACCCGTCACCGTGATGCTCACCTCCTCTCCCTCGTACTTTTTCAGTAGTCTGCGCACTTCGGTGACGACCATCTCTGACAAGCTCGGCGAACCGTCGCCGGCTGTCTTGTAAAGGTTCCGGAACCCGCACTCCACCTTTGCGTCGGAGGCGGAGACCGCCGAAGCTGCGGCGTCAACCGCTTCGGTGGCCGGGACGAGACCGGCGCGGAAGTTCTCAGCCCACTCAAGGACCGTGCAGGTCCCACGGAGTGCGATGATTATGTCGCGCCGGCCCATACGTCGGACCTCGTCGGGGCTGTCACACACGGCCACGTACCCGACGAGGCTCGTGCGCTGCGCGGCGCACGGCGCGGCAAGCGCGAGCCAGGACGGGAAGCCCACGGACGAGGTTGCGAATAGTGGCGCCGTGACGCGGTAGGCCGCGTCCTGGAGCGGGACGTGCACGGGGGCGGCGAGGTCGCCCGGCGTGGCGTCGGGCTGGGAAAGGAACGCGCCGTACGCGGCGTCGACGAACTCCCCGTAGCGGACGATCTCGCGGCGGAGGTCCGGGTGCAGCGGGTCAAGCAGGCCGCGCCAGCCGTCCTCGCCGTGCAGCCGCCGCCACGACGCCGCGATGTCCCCACGCGGCGACGGCCCGTCGGGCGGCACCGGCTGGAACAGGCGCGGCGACAAGTCCACCTGCTCCTCCTTGGCCACGGCGAAGTCGCCCTTGGCCCGCTTGAAGAAGGACGGCAGCCGCAGCAGCGGTGCCTGCTGCTTCCTGCGTGCCGGCTGCACAGGCGCCGCGGCAGTCCCACTGCTCTCGACGGCACCGCGGCTTCGGAAGAGGTGCTCGAGGTTACCAAGGTGCACCCTGTTGCTCGACGCCGCGACGGACGCTCTGGCTCCGTGTGTGGCGCTCACCGCCGGGCGGTGCAGCGATGTTGGCGGCGCGGCGGCGGAGGTCATGCAAGGCAAAAATGGTGTCGAGGCCAGCGGAGCCGCATACAGTAAGTTGGGTACGTACGTCCAAGATACGGAAGCCAGGAGGAAGAAGAGGCGATCGGAAGCGATGAGCTCACGAGTGCCTTTTTATAGCGGCACCAGCGAAGTTGGCGTCAACGCGGAAACTTCGTTTGTTACGATGATCAGGATCGCTCACATCATCAAGTCATTATCAGTCCTGATTCTGAACAGCAATACGTCTTAGATTTTGACATGATTTCAAACACGCAATTAATTTAATCTTTATAACTTTTAAATAAATAGATGATACCTTATGCGTTGCTGCCAAATCGGTCAAAATATATTTCAGTAAAATTGTATTGCATTTAACATGAATCGTCCGAGAAATGGGCGGCCTATCAAATTCTTTGCGAGATGAAGGAGTTAAGTAGCCAGTTTCAGGCTTCCAGCTCTAGTTTTCGAGTCGGTCGATCTAATGTGGAGGTTCACCTCAAACACCTTCAAATGCTCATGGACACGTCCGAATGTGTTCGCGGACAGCCGACCGCCAGGTGTGCCGGTCATCCAATGCTATTCCTTGTTTATCCATCCCTTTGTTCAATGAAAATATGAGAGGGAAGGAAAAAAAAAGGAAAAATGAGTTCATGATGGTGGGGTTAGAATGATCCTTTGCCGAGTTGGCAGTGTTGCCGGACACGCTGGCCTACCTATATCTCCATTGATTTAGGGACGGGCAGGGGATTTCGGATCGTCGAGGCTAGTCCGTGAATAAACGAGGAATTATGTTGAAGGTCTAAAATTGTCTGAACCGTCATGTCGAGATGTATATAGGCGGTTTGATAAGCCAGGTTAGAGATGCCCTAACTTTTACGATCTAAGAGGACAATAATAAGAAAGCAGCCACATGTTGTTTTAAGGCTGCTACCACATGGCTAGGGTTTCAGCCCCTTTAATAAAATGAGTGTTAAACTACGGATTACCTTACGTTTAGGCTTATGGTAGTCGAGACCGTTCCACCATGCACCTTTTTATGTGATCTTGTGTAGATTCGGTAAACAGCGGTGGTTGTTACTTGTTAGACAGGGATTCATTCACTAGTCAAATTGTACTCAATTACTTTTTAGAAGATGGAACCTAGCTGCTTGGCAAGCAAGTCTCCATGTTCTTACTGAATCTCCTTTGCTAATTTCTATTGTACTTTTCGGTCCCTATCTCCTGTGAATTCTTTGCTTACACGTCCATGGCATCTCTACATTTCCAGCTAATGCGAGATAAGACTAGCTCTTGGTTTTACTTTTCAAGATCTACAAACAACAAGATGAATTTTAGTCGGACAATACCATGTACCAATTACACCCGCAAACCTTTTCCATTATATTTATCATTTTTAAATATTTGTATCAATACTTTACATAATTTTGACCTATAGGAATGTGTTATATACTAATCATCAACCTTTGAATGTACTAATCACCAGCCTTTGCATGGTTATATTGGTGTGTCCTAGGACTTTTTGGGTTGAATTGCAAAGAAGAAGAAGAAGACTTTTGGGTTGAGTCAGACACGTCCTCGTTATCCTAAAATGCATGATTTAGTCCTATCTGATTCAATACCAAAATTACTCGGAGGTGCTATGCATTTTACCCAAATGAAAACCATCTAACTAAAGCCTCATCCAGTCATTTTGACTTTTGTTTTGCCGTGCGCCTGCCTTGAGGTGCAAAATGAACTTGTTTTTTTATTAGTTGAACTCACATTTTACTTGTATTCTGAATGCTTTAGTATAACTACAACGACAATAAATATGGATCAAAGGGAGTATCATGTTTTATTCAAGTAATGGAACGGGAAGGTTGATCTCGCTTCCTATTGGTTTGCATAAACATCAAACTATTTATTCATTAACATAATTTTCCCTTATGAGGGAGTAGCTGGGGACTATTAATCAATAAGAATACATCTATGGGTAAAATGATGAGTAGCTATTAATTAACCCATCGTGTGTTTTCTATAGGCTCTTGGATGTTGGTCACATGGCGATGTGACCTGTGAGTGTTAATCACATGGCGATGTGAATTAGATTATTGACTCTAGTGCAAGTGGGAGACTGTTGGAAATATGCCCTAGAGGCAATAATAAATTGGTTATTATTATATTTCCTTGTTCATGATAATCGTTTATTATCCATGCTAGAATTGTATTGATAGGAAACTCAGATACATGTGTGGATACATAGACAACACCATGTCCCTAGTAAGCCTCTAGTTGACTAGCTCGTTGATCAATAGATGGTTACGGTTTCCTGACCATGGACATTGGATGTCGTTGATAACGGGATCACATCATTAGGAGAATGATGTGATGGACAAGACCCAATCCTAAGCCTAGCACAAGATCGTGTAGTTCGTTTGCTAAAGCTTTTCTAATGTCAAGTATCATTTCCTTAGACCATGAGATTGTGCAACTCCCGGATACCGTAGGAGTGCTTTGGGTGTGCCAAACGTCACAACGTAACTGGGTGGCTATAAAGGTACACTACATGTATCTCCGAAAGTGTCTGTTGGGTTGGCACGAATCGAGACTGGGATTTGTCACTCCGTGTAAACGGAGAGGTATCTCTGGGCCCACTCGGTAGGACATCATCATAATGTGCACAATGTGACCAAGGAGTTGATCATGGGATGATGTGTTACGGAACGAGTAAAGAGACTTGCCAGTAACGAGATTGAACAAGGTATCGAGATACCGACGATCGAATCTCGGGCAAGTACAATACCGCTGGACAAAGGGAATTGTATACGGGATTGATTGAATCCTCGACATCGTGGTTCATCCGATGAGATCATCGTGGAACATGTGGGAGCCAACATGGGTATCCAGATCCCGCTGTTGGTTATTGGCCGGAGAGTTGTCTCGGTCATGTCTGCATGGTTCCCGAACCCGTAGGGTCTACACACTTAAGGTTCGGTGACGCTAGAGTTGTTATGGGAAATAGTATGTGGTTACCGAAGGTTGTTCGGAGTCCCGGATGAGATCCCGGACATGACGAGGAGCTCCGGAATGGTCCGGAGGTGAAGATCGGTATATTGGACGAAGGGTATTGGAGTCCGGAAGTGTTCCGGGGGTATCAGGCTATGGCCAGCATGACCGAAAGGTGTTTCGGGAGCCCCGGACAAGTGTGGGAGGGCCTCATGGGCCAAAGGGGAAGGAACCAGCCCACTAAGGGGTGGTGCGCCCCCCACACCCTTTCCCACGTTACTTGGGGGGTTGGGGCGCCTCCACCTGGCTTGGGAGGCAAGCCTCCACCTGCTTGGCTTGGGGGGCAAGTCTCCCTAGGATTTTCCCTAGGGAGATCCAATCTGCCTAGCCGCCACCCCCTAGGGGAAACCCTAGGGCGCCTCCCCCTCTCCCCTTGCCTCTATATATAGTGGAGGGGTGGGAGGGCAGCCGTGACCTCTTCCCTGGCGCAGCCCTCCCTCCTCCTACACCTCCTCCTCCTCCATAGTGCTTGGTGAAGCCCTGCTAGAGAATCACGAGCTCCATTGCCACCATGCCGTCGTGCTGCTGGAGTTCTCCCTCAACTTCTCCTCTCCCCTTGCTGGATCAAGAAGGAGGAGACGTCCCCGGGCTGTACGTGTGTTGAACGCGGAGGCGCCGTCCGTTCGGTGCTAGATCGGAATCAATCGTGATCTGAATCGCTGCGAGTACGACTCCTTCATCCGCGTTCTTGCAACGCTTCCGCTTAGCGATCTACAAGGGTATGTAGATGCACTCTCCTTTCCCTCGTTGCTAGATTACTCCATAGATTGATCTTGGTGATGCGTAGAAAATTTTAAATTTCTGCTACGATCCCCAATAGTGGTATCAGAGCCAGGTTTATGCGTAGTTTCTATGCACGAGTAGAACACAAAGCAGTTGTGGACGTTGATTTTGTCAATTTACTTGCCGTTACTAGTCTTATCTTGATTCGGCGGCATCGTGGGATGAAGCGGCCCGGACCGACCTTACACGTACTCTTACGTGAGACTGGTTCCACCGACTGACATGCACTAGTTGCATAAGGTGGCTAGCGGGTGTTTGTCTCTCCCACTTTAGTCGGATCGGATTCGATGAAAAGGGTCCTTATGAAGGGTAAATAGAAATTGGCATATCACGTTGTGGTTTTGGCGTAGGTAAGAAACGTTCTTGCTAGAAACCTATAGCAGCCACGTAAAAACTTGCAACAACAATTAGAGGACGTCTAACTTGTTTTTGCAGCATATGCCTTGTGATGTGATATGGCCAAAAGGATGTGATGAATGATATATGTGATGTATGAGATTGATCATGTTCTTGTAATAGGAATCACGACTTGCATGTCGATGAGTATGACAACCGGCAGGAGCCATAGGAGTTGTCTTAATTTATTTATGACCTGCGTGTCAACATAAACGTCATGTAATTACTTTACTTTATTGCTAAAGCGTTAGCCATAGTAGTAGAAGTAATAGATGACGAGACAACTTCAAGAAGACACGATGATGGAGATCATGATGATGGAGATCATGGTGTCATGCCGGTGACAACGATGATCATGGAGCCCCGAAGATGGAGATCAAAAGGAGCAAAATGATATTGGCCATATCATGTCACTATTTGATTGCATGTGATGTTTATCATGTTTTACATCTTATTTGCTTAGAACGACGGTAGCTTAAATAAGATGATCCCTCACTAAAATTTCAAGAAAGTGTTCCCCCTAACTGTGCACCGTTGCGAAGGTTCGTTGTTTCGAAGCACCACGTGATGATCGGGTGTGATAGATTCTAACGTTCGAATACAACGGGTGTAAGCCAGATTTACACACGCAATACACTTAGGTTGACTTGACGAGCCTAGCATGTACAGACATGGCCTCGGAACACGGAAGACCGAAAGGTCGAACATGAGTCGTATAGAAGATACGATCAACATGAGATGTTCACCGTTGATGACTAGTCCGTCTCACGTGATGATCGGACACGGCCTAGTCGATTCGGATCATGTTTCACTTAGATGACTAGAGGGATGTCTATCTGAGTGGGAGTTCATTAAATAATTTGATTAGATGAACTCAATTATCATGAACATAGTCTAAATTGTCTTTGCAAATATGTTGTAGATAAATAGCTCACGTTGTAGCTCCCTGTTTCAATACGTTCCTAGAGAAAGATTAAGTTGAAAGATATTGTAAGCAATGATGCGGACTAGGTCCGTAGTCCGAGGAGTGTCCTCACTGCTACACAGAAGGCTTACGTCTTTGATGCACCGCTCGATGTGCAAACCCCTACAACGTCGTCTGTGGATGTTGTGAACACCTGACAGACACATCCTGATGACTACTTGATAGTTTAGTGCACCATACTTTACGGCTTAGAATCGGGATTCCAATGACGTTTTGAACGCCATAAGACATATGAGATGTTCCAAGAGCTGAAATTGGGATTTCAGGCTCATGCCCGTGTTGAGAGGTGTGAGACCTCTGACAAGTTCTTTAGCCAACAAGATGGAGGAGAATAGCTCAGCTAGTGAGCATGTGCTCAGAATGTCTGGGTGCTACAATCACTTAAATCAAGTGGGAGTTAAACTTCCAGATAAGATAGTGATTGATAGAGTTCTCTAGCCACTATCACTAAGCTACTAGATCTTCGTGATGAACTATGACATGCAAGGGATGGAGTTGATCCCGGAGCTGTTCGCGGTGCTTAAGACCGCAAAAGGTAGAAATCAAGAAGGAGCATCAAGTGTTGATGGTTTAACAAGACCACTGGTTTCAAGAAGGGCAAGGGCTAGAAGGGAAACTTCATGGATGGCAAACCAGTTGCCGCTCCAGTGAAGGAACCCAAGGTTGAACCCAAACCCGAGACTAAGTGCTTCTATTGTAAGGGGAACGGTCACTGGTAGCGGAATTACCCCAAATGCATGGTAGATAAGAAGGCTGGCAACTTCAACAAAGTATATACGTGTTATTAATGTGTACCTCACTAGTACTCCTGGTAGCACCTGGGTATTGGATACCGGTTCAGTTGCTATTATTGGTGACTTGAAGCAAAAGCTACGGACTAAACGGAGACTGGCTAAGGGCGAGGTGACGATGTGTGTTGGAAGTGTTTCCAAAGTTGATGAGATCACCATCGCACGCTCCATCTGCCTTCGGGATTAGTATTGAACCTAGATAAATGTTATCAGGTGTCTACGTTGAGCATGAATATGATTAGATCATGTTCATTGCAATACGGTCATTCATTTAAGTTAGAGAATAATGGTTATTCTGTTTACATGAATGATACCTTTCATGGTCATGCACCCTATGTGAATGGTTCATTGAATCTCGGTCGTGGTAATACACATGTTCACGCCAAAAGATGTAGAGTTAATAATGATAGTACCACTTTCTCGTGGCACTGCCGCTTAGGTCATATTGGCGTAAGATGCATGAAGAAACTCCATGTCGATGGATGTTTGGAGTCACTTGATTTTGAATCGCTTGACACATGCGAGCCATGCCTCATGGGCAGGATGACTAAGACCCCGTTTTCAGGTACAATGAAACGGGCAAGTGACTTGTTGGAAATCATACATGCTGATGCGTGTGATCCAATGAGAATTGAAGCGTGCGGTGGATATCGCTATTTTCTCATCTTCACTGACGATTTGAGTAGATATAGGTATATTTACTTAATGAAGCACAAGTCTGAAACGTTTGAAAAGTTCAAGCGATTTCAGAGTGAAGTTAAGAATCATCATAACAAGAAGATCAATTTCCTACGATCTGATCAATGAGAATTTCTGAGTTATGAGTTTGGCAAACACTTAAGACATTGTGGAATTGTTTCACAGTTGAAGCCACCTGGAACACCACAGGGTAATGGTGTGTCCGGACGTCGTAATCGAACCTTATGAGATATGGTGCGATCTATGATGTCTCTTACCGATCTACCGTTTTCATTTTGAGGTTATGCGTTAGAGACAGCTGCATTCACTTTAGATAGGACACCATCTAAGTCCGTTGAGACGACGTCGTATGAACATTGGTTTGGCAAGAAACCAAAGTTGTCGTTTCTTAATGTTTGGGGCTGCGATGCTTAAGGCTTCAGCCGGAGAAGCTCGAACCCAAAGCGGACAAACACATCTTCATAGGATACCCAAAGGTGACAGTTGGGTATACCTTCTATCTCAGATCCGAGGGCAAATTGTTTGTCGCTAAGAACGGGTCCTTTCTCGAGAAGGAGTTTCTCTCGAAAGAATTGAGTGGGAGGAAGATAGAACTTGATGAGGTTGTCGAACCTTTACTTCAACCAGAGAGTGATGCAACACAGAAAGATGTTTTCTGTGGCGCCTACGTCTGTTGAATAGGAAGTTAATGATAGTGATCATGAAGCTTCGGATCAAGTTGCTATCGAACCTCGTAGGTCGACAAGGATATGTACTACTCCTAAGTGGTACGGTAATCCTGTCTTAGATATCATGTTGTTAGACAACAATGAACCTACGAGCTATGGAGAAGCGATGGTGGGCCCGTATTCCGACAAATGGTTAGAAGCCATGAAATCCGAGATAGGATCCATGTATCAGAACAAAGTATGGACTTTGGTGGACTTGCCCGATGATCGGCAAGCCATTGAGATAAATGGATCTTTAAGAAGAAGACGGACGTGGGCGGTAATGTTACCGTCTATGAAGCTCGACTTGTGGGAAAGAGTCTTTTCACAAGTTCAAGGAGTTGACTACGATGAGAATTTCTCACCCGTAGCGATGCTTAAGTCCGTCGGAATCATGTTAGCATTAGCTGTATTTTTCGATTATGAAATCTTACAGATGGATGTCAAAACAAGTTTTCTTACCAGTTTTCGTAAGAAAAGTTGTATGTGATACAATAAAAGGTTTTGTCGATCCTAAGGATGCTAAAAGGTATGCTGGCTCCAGCAATCCTTCTATGGACTAGAGCAAGCATCTCGGAATCGGAATATATGTTTTGATGGAGTGATCAAAGCTTTTAGGTTTATACAATGTTTGCTAGAAACTTGTATTTACAAGAAAGTGAGTGGGAGCACTACAACATTTCTGATAAGTATATGTGGATGACATATTGTTGATCCGAAATAATGTAGAATTTCTGGAAAGCATAAACGGTTGTTTGAAGAGTGTTTTCAAAGGAAGACCTGGATAAAGCTGCTTACATATTGGGCATCAAGATCTATAGAGATAGATCAAGACGCCTGATGATACTTTCAAAGAACGCACACCTTGACATGTTTTTGAAGGAGTTCAAAATAGATCAGTCAAAGAAGGGGTTCTTACCTGAGTTGTAAGGTGTGAAGTTGAGTAAGACTCAAAGATTGACCACGGCAGAAGAAAGAGGAAGGACGAAGGTCGTCCCCTATGCTTTGTCATAGGCTCTATACGGTATGCCATGCTGAGTACCGCACCTGATGTGTGCCTTGCCACATGTCTGGCAAGAGGTACAAAGGTGATCTAGGACTAGATCACTAGATAGCGGTCAAAATTATCCTTAGAGGAATAAGGAAATGTTTCTCGGTTATGGAGGTGATAAAGAGTTCGACATAAAGAGTTACGTCGATGCAAGCTTAACACCTATCCGGATAGCTCTGAGTAGAGATACCGGATACGTATAATGGAGCAATAATTTGGAATAGCTCCAAGTGGAACGTGGTAGCAGCATCTACGATATAAAGTTTTGCGAAATACATAGGGATCTGAATATGGCAAGACCCGTTGACTACAACCTCTCTCACAAGCATAACATGATCAAACCCAGAACTCTTTGAGTGTTTATCACATAGTGATGTGAACTAGATCATTGAGTCTAGTAGACTCTTGGATGTTGGTCACATGGCGATGTGACCTGTGAGTGTTAATCACATGGCGATGTGAACTAGATTATTGACTCTAGTGCAAGTGGGAGACTGTTGGAAATATGCCCTAGAGGCAATAATAAATTGGTTATTATTATATTTCCTTGTTCATGATAATCGTTTATTATCCATGCTAGAATTGTATTGATAGGAAACTCAGATACATGTGTGGATACATAGACAACACCATGTCCCTAGTAAGCCTCTAGTTGACTAGCTCGTTGATCAATAGATGGTTACGGTTTCCTGACCATGGACATTGGATGTCGTTGATAACGGGATCACATCATTAGGAGAATGATGTGATGGACAAGACCCAATCCTAAGCCTAGCACAAGATCGTGTAGTTCGTATGCTAAAGCTTTTCTAATGTCAAGTATCATTTCCTTAGACCATGAGATTGTGCAACTCCCGGATACCGTAGGAGTGCTTTGGGTGTGCCAAACGTCACAACGTAACTGGGTGGCTATAAAGGTACACTACAGGTATCTCCGAAAGTGTCTGTTGGGTTGGCACGAATCGAGACTGGGATTTGTCACTCCGTGTAAACGGAGAGGTATCTCTGGGCCCACTCGGTAGGACATCATCATAATGTGCACAATGTGACCAAGGAGTTGATCATGGGATGATGTGTTACGGAACGAGTAAAGAGACTTGCCGGTAACGAGATTGAACAAGGTATCGGGATACCGACGATCGAATCTCGGGCAAGTACAATACCGCTGGACAAAGGGAATTGTATACGGGATTGATTGAATCCTCGACATCGTGGTTCATCCGATGAGATCATCGTGGAACATGTGGGAGCCAACATGGGTATCCAGATCCCGCTGTTGGTTATTGGCCGGAGAGTTGTCTCGGTCATGTCTGCATGGTTCCCGAACCCGTAGGGTCTACACACTTAAGGTTCGGTGACGCTAGAGTTGTTATGGGAAATAGTATGTGGTTACCGAAGGTTGTTCGGAGTCCCGGATGAGATCCCGGACATGACGAGGAGCTCCGAATGGTCCGGAGGTGAAGATCGGTATATTGGACGAAGGGTATTGGAGTCCGGAAGTGTTCCGGGGGTATCAGGCTATGGCCAGCATGACCGAAAGGTGTTTCGGGAGCCCCGGCAAGTGTGGGAGGGCCTCATGGGCCAAAGGGGAAGGGGCAAACCAGCCCACTAAGGGGTGGTGCGCCCCCACACCCTTTCCCACGTTACTTGGGGGGTTGGGGCGCCTCCACCTGGCTTGGGAGGCAAGCCTCCACCTGCTTGGCTTGGGGGGCAAGTCTCCCAAGGATTTTCCCTAGGGAGATCCAATCTGCCTAGCCGCCGCCCCCTAGGGGAAACCCTAGGGCGCCTCCTCCTCTCCCCTTGCCCCTATATATAGTGGAGGGGTGGGAGGGCAGCCGTGACCTTTTCCCTGGCGCAGCCCTCCCTCCTCCTACACCTCCTCCTCCTTCATAGTGCTTGGCGAAGTCCTGCTGGAGAATCACGAGCTTCATTGCCACCATGCCGTCGTGCTGCTGGAGTTCTCCCTCAACTTCTCGTCTCCCCTTGCTGGATCAAGAAGGAGGAGACGTCCCCGGGCTGTACGTGTGTTGAACGCGGAGACGCCGTCCGTTCGGCGCTAGATCGGAATCAACCGCGATCTGAATTGCTGCGAGTACGACTCCTTCATCCGCGTTCTTACAACGCTTCCGCTTAGCGATCTACAAGGGTATGTAGATGCACTCTCCTTCCCCTCGTTGCTAGATTACTCCATAGATTGATCTTGGTGATGCGTAGAAAATTTTAAATTTCTGCTACGATCCCCAACACCATCTACATGATAAATTTTGCTTTAATGCTCTATTGAACGATGTTTCGCCTTGCAACATATCTCAAATTTTTGGGTCTTGGTTATGGCATTTCCATTTCTCTTCGCTTGCTTATCAATGTTGGCCTCGCTACAACTTTATTTATTTGACTATGCGGAAATGATATTTACATCTGACAGGAAGGAATTATAATATTTTTGCACAAAGTTAAATTTTTTTGACTTCATAATAAATCTGGGTTGCATATGCATCCTCAATGCAAAGAGCACGATAATATAAATTGTATTGAAAAAGAAAAACTTGCTCGTAACTGTTAAGCTAGTATTTAGTTCCATCTGATTACTATGATAAAGAAGAGTAGTAAGACTTCGAACTATGCCTATAGTCTTAGGGACTGTTCACATGGATCTGGTCCTAGACAATATACAAGTAATATTCTTGTCTACACAAGGAGGAGACATTTGTAAGGCATACACGTACTAGTCCACTCAACGATGGAGCTGCTGGAATTGGTCATGCAATTAAAAAAGGGTTTGATTCTGAGATGAGGCTCCAACCAAGCCTAGCTAGCAGCCATGCAATTTTTTTAATCGAAGCGTAGGTGGGAATGACAGAGTTTTAAGGTACGCGTATTCTGTGATATAGTAGTTAGGTTTAATTAGGTCAATGCTGCCTGTGTGTTTGCTGGATTCATCCGATGGATTCGCCTCATCAGGAATCATGCTCGTGCTCCCAGTTCAGCTATGTACAGTACGATAAAACTTGCTTAAAAACAGCCTAATTGTTCTGCTTGTTAAAAGCTTGTGGACAGATGGCAGACTCTAAAACTGCTGCTGGGGTGCTGCTTGGCCATTTTTACAACAACCAGTTATAAGATGTATGTGTATGAATAGTACGAGTTTTAATTTTAAAATAGGCTTTGGTTCCTCTTTATAGATAAATTCACACGTCCAAAAGGTACGAAGTGCCGGAGGAATCCTCATACAAGCCGATAAAACATATACAACCGACAAGGCCAACAAAGCACCAGGGATGAGTTGTTGGATGCCACCAGTGTGCCGTTAAATGAAGCACATGAATGGCTGAACCACAACTTGAAGAAATCTAAGCAACCCACAAGCCACAAACATATGTCCCCTTGGTGAAACCATCATAGCATGCCTCAAAGTCCATACAAATCGGTCAATGAAAAAGGCCTTCTACCCTTTCACTTCGGATCGAAAAACGCCGCCCTTTCCGACGAGTAGAAGTGACTTAGAGTGATGATCCGCACTAGCCAAAGAACGCCGCCAAAGCTGAAGGAATCCGCACTCCCCAACAATGCCCCATGTGAGATCCACAATCTATAATCACAGACAAGGGTTTTCACCTAGAGTACAAGCAGAGGGCAGTAGGAGACCCACAATGGCACCCCAAACAGGGGAGCAGCGCATACATGTGAGATCATCGTCAATACCGAAAAGTTGAGTTTGTGCTCGAAACCTCAGTCACACCTTGTCGCGGACCCTAGCCATTGAGCCCACTTATGAGTGACTTTTGCATGCATTTTACTCGTCTCTAAACGGGATATTCCCGGATATTATTGAGATTATGCATTCGATTTGCTCACTAATGACTAACATAAACAACTATTTACAACTCTCCTTGTTTATTTTGTTCCTTGCAAAAATGGGTGTTTTTAGGTAAAAAAAATCAAGCCATATATGTGATAATCCAGAGGAGATGGCCATTTCCATATAATTAGCCACGCGGCACAGAAGATAAGATGGTGTGTGGTACGAACACGACCGTTCATACCAGCAGCCGTACCAGGTGCTACCGCCTCCTGATGTCATCCCTGACAACATTCGTGAAGAGGCCCGAGCCAAATACGCAATAGAGACGCCACGAAATCCTATGATGTTCGTGTGCACTATATTCATCTTTAACATAAGAAGCTAGTGTATCATTAACATTGTACTCAAACTGGAACAGGAAGTGTTCGGTAATTTTCTTAGAGCAACAAATTGTATCATAGATTTCATACAAATCATGAGCATGACTATTCAATAACCTTAGCCTATCCTCCGATTGTTTCCTTTTTTGAGGCAAACATGTCTTCATAAATTTTGCAAAACCCTTCTATTGAGCCAGCTGGGGTTTTAGAACAAACATGCATGGATTCAAGAATATCCATGTAGTATCTCTCTTTGCTAGCGAGGATTTTAGGTGCTTCATCAACCCTAACACTAGTAAGTACAACTAATTTTTTGGTAATTTTTATATTCTACCCATAACTACAGATATAAAACAACTACAAAACAGAAATAAAAGCTACTTGGTGATAAAGTAAACTAATGCACACTAGAATATTCATCCTAGCGCTATAATCCTCGACAACAACGCCAGAAAGGGCTTGATAATCCTCAAGTGTAGGGAGTATTGTAGCCCTTTTCAAAGTGGAGGTGGTAGGTATGAAGTGTCAAACCCAAAAGAAGGATATTTTTCTGCCGTTTTGCATGATTTTTTCCTGTGTTGATTTTTCTGTGGCTAATTTACAATTTGGTCCGCCAACCTGCATTCGGTGTGGTGGTTCGGCCGGTTCCAACATGGCGCTTTTGGCCGGACGGCTTCATCATCAGTGGACACCGCATCCGCAATATGGTCTGCCAGGTGAATTCGAACTATGTCACGGGGTCATTGCATCTCGTCGTCATGCCACCAATCTGACCTCAACACTCAGGCCAAACTTACCTGATTATTCGCTTCGCATATATTAATTATGCAATTTTTCTTTCAATTATTATTGCTTTTTGCTTGCGCTATTTTATATGTGCGGGTAGTTGATCTCGAACGCGTCACGCAGTCACCTCGGCACGCCGACGTCGTTGCCCTGCCTCCGGTGACCAAATTGTGTCGTCACCTTGGCGCGCCACACTGTGTGGGCATCCCCACGCCATTACTTCATTGAGCCGACGTCTAATGCGCCGACTGAAGGAAATATGCCCTAGAGGCAATAATAAAGTTATTATTTATTTCCTTATATCATGATAAATGTTTATTATTCATGCTAGAATTGTATTAACCGGAAACATAATACATGTGTGAATACATAGACAAATAGAGTGTCACTAGTATGACTCTACTTGACTAGCTCGTTAATCAAAGATGGTTACGTTTCCTAACCATGGACAAAGAGTTGTCATTTGATTAACGGGATCACATCATTAGTTGAATGATCTGATTGACATGACCCATTCCATTAGCTTAGCACTCGATCGTTTAGTATGTTGCTATTGATTTCTTCATGACTTATACATGTTCCTATGACTATGAGATTATGCAACTCCCGTTTGCCGGAGGAACACTTTGTGTGCTACCAAACGTCACAACGTAACTGGGTGATTATAAAGGAGCTCTACAGGTGTCTCCAAAGGTACATGTTGGGTTGGCGTATTTCGAGATTAGGATTTGTCACTCCGATTGTCGGAGAGGTATCTCTGGGCCCTCTCGGTAATGCACATCACTGAAGCCTTGCAAGCATTGCAACTAATAAGTTAGTTGCGGGATGATGTATTACGGAACGAGTAAAGAGACTTGCTGGTAACGAGATTGAACTAGGTATGGGATACCGACGATCGAATCTCGGGCAAGTAACATACCGATGACAAAGGGAACAACGTATGTTGTTATGCGGTCTGACCGATAAAAGATCTTCGTAGAATATGTAGGAGCCAATATGAGCATCCAGGTTCCGCTATTGGTTATTGACCGGAGACGTGTCTCGGTCATGTCTGCATTGTTCTCGAACTCGTTGGGTCCGCACACTTAAGGTTTCGATGACAATTATATTATGAGTTTATGCGTTTTGATGTACCGAAGGTTGTTCGGAGTCCCATATGTGATCACGAACATGACGAGGAGTCTCGAAATGGTCGAGACATAAAGATTGATATATTGGAAGCCTATGTTTGGATATCGGAAGTGTTCCGGGTGAAATCTGGATTTTACCGGAGTACCGGGAGGTTACCGGAACCCCCCCGGGAGGTATATGGGCCTTAATGGGCCTTAGTGGAAGAGAGGAGAGGTGGCCAGAGATGGGCCGCGCGCCCCTCCCCCCCTTGGTCTGAATAGGACAAGGAGAGGGGGCCGCCCCATTCCTCCTCTCTCTCCTCTTTCCCCCCCTTCGCGAATCCTATTCCAACTAGGAAAGGGGGGGAGTCCTACTCCCGGAAGGAGTAGGACTCCTCCTGGCGCGCCCTACGATGGACGCCGGCCCCCCTCCTTTGAACCTTTATATACGGAGGCAGGGGCACCCCCTAGAGACATAAGTTGATCCACGAGATCATATTCTTAGCCGTGTGCGGTGCCCCCTTCCACCATAGTCCTCGATAATATTGTAGCGGTGCTTAGGCGAAGCCCTGCGACGGTAGTACATCAAGATCGTCACCACGCCGTCGT
This sequence comes from Triticum aestivum, assembly GCF_018294505.1. Taxonomy (NCBI): domain Eukaryota; kingdom Viridiplantae; phylum Streptophyta; class Magnoliopsida; order Poales; family Poaceae; genus Triticum; species Triticum aestivum. The sequence goes on along the minus strand of NC_057812.1, from coordinate 436,520,289 downwards.
ACTGACAGAACTCTTCCCCGACACTTTGCTGGATCGGAGTCTGGGGATCGTCATCGAGCTGAACGTGTGCTAGAACTCGGAGGTGCCGTAGTTTCGGTGCTTGATCGGTCGGGCCGTGGAGACGTACGACTACATCAACCAAGTTAACGCTTCCGTTGTTGATCTACAAGGGTACGTAGATCACACTCTCCCCCTCTCGTTGCTATGCATCACCATGATCTTGCGTGTGCGTAGGATTTTTTTTGAAATTACTACAAAACCCGACAGTGGCATCCGAGCCTAGGTTTTATGTGTTGATGTTATATGCACGAGTAGAACACAAGTGAGTTGTGGGCGATATAAGTCATACTGCTTACCAGCATGTCATACTTTGCTTCGGCGGTATTGTTGGACGAAGCGGCCCGGATCGACATTACGCGTACGCTTACGCGAGACCGGTTCTCCCGACATGCTTTGCACAAAGGTGGCTAGCGGGTGACAGTTTCTCCAACTTTAGTTGAACCGAGTGTGGCTACGCCCAGTCCTTGCGAAGGTTAAAACAACACCGACTTGACAAACTATCGTTGTGGTTTTGATGCGTAGGTAAGATTGGTTCTTGCTTAAGCCCGTAGCAGCCACGTAAAACTTGCAACAACAAAGTAGAGGACGTCTAACTTGTTTTTGCAGGGCATTTTGTGATGTGATGTGGTCAAGACATGATGCTAAATTTTATTGTATGTGATGATCATGTTTTGTAACCGAGTTATCGGCAACTGGCAGGAGCCATATGGTTGTCGCTTTATTGTATGCAATGCAATCGCGCTGTAATGCTTTACTTTATCACTAAGCGGTAGCGATAGTTGTGGAAGCATGAGATTGGCGAGACGACAATGATGCTTCGATGGAGATCTAGGTGTCGCGCCGGCGACGATGGTGATCACGACGGTGCTTCGAGGATGGAGATCACAAGCACAAGATGATGATGGCCATATCATATCACTTATATTGATTGCATGTGATGTTTATCTTTTATGCATCTTATCTTGCTTTGATTGACGGTAGCATTATAAGATGATCTCTGACTAATTATCAAGAAGTGTTCTCCCTGAGTATGCACCGTTGTGAAAGTTCTTCGTGCTGAGACACCACGTGATGATCGGGTGTGATAGGCTCTACGTTCAAATACAACGGGTGCAAAACAGTTGCACACGCAGAATACTCAGGTTATACTTGACGAGCCAAGCATATACAGATATGGCCTCGGAACACGGAGACCGAAAGGTCGAGCGTGAATCATATAGTAGATATGATCAACATAGTGATGTTCACCAATGAAACTACTCCATCTCACGTGATGATCGGACATGGTTTAGTTGATTTGGATCACGTAATCACTTAGAGGATTAGAGGGATGTCTATCTAAGTGGGAGTTCTTAAGTAATATGATTAATTGAACTTAAATTTATCATGAACTTAGTCCTGGTAGTATTTTGCAATTTTGTTGTAGATCAATAGCTCGCGTTGTTGCTTCCCTGTGTTTATTTTGATATGTTCCTAGAGAAAATTGTGTTGAAAAATGTTAGTAGCAATGATGCGGATTGGATCCGTGATCTGAGGTTTATCCTCATTGCTGCACAGAAGAATTATGTCCTTGATGCACCGCTAGGTGACGGACCTATTGCAGGAGCAGATGCAGACGTTATGAACGTTTGGCTAGCTCAATATGATGACTACTTGATAGTTTAGTGCACCATGCTTAATGGCTTAGAATCGGGACTTCAAAGACGTTTTGAACGTCATGGAGCATATGAGATGTTCTAGGAGTTGAAGTTAATATTTCAAGCAAATACCCGAGTTGAGAGATATGAAGTCTCCAACAAGTTCTATAGCTAAAAGATGGAGGAGAATCGCTCAACTAGTGAGCATGTGCCCAGATTGTCTGAGTACTACAATCGCTTGAATCAAGTGGGAGTTAATCTTCTAGATAAGATAGTGATTGACAGAATTCTCTAGTCACCATCACCAAGTTAGTAGAACTTCGTGATGAACTATGATATGCAAGGGATAACAGAAACGATTCCCAAGCTCTTCGTAATGCGGAAATTGACGAAGGTAGAAATCGAGAAAAACATCAAGTGTTGATGGTAGACAAGACCACTAGTTTCAAGAAAAGGGCAGAGGGAAGAAGGGGAACTTCAAGAAGAACAACAAGCAAGTTGCTGCTCAAGTGAAGAAGCCCAAGTCTGGTCCTAAGCCTGAGACTAAGTGTTTCTACTGCAAAGGGACTGGTCACTGGAAGCGGAACTACCCCAAGTGATTGGCAGATAAGAAGGATGGCAAAGTGAACATAAGTATATTTGATATACATGTTATTGATGTGTACTTTACTAGTGTTTATAGCAACCCCTCAGTATTTGATACTAGTTCAGTTGCTAAGATTAGTAACTCGAAACGGGAGTTGCAGAATAAACAGAGACTAGTTAAGGGTGAAGTGACGATGTGTGTTGGAAGTGGTTCCAAGATTGATATGATCATCATCGCACACTCCCTATACTTTCGGGATTAGTGTTGAACCTGAATAAGTGTTATTTGGTGTTTGCGTTGAGCATGAATGTGATTTGATCATGTTTATTGTAATACGGTTATTCATTTAAGTAAGAGAATAAATTGTTGTTCTATTTACATGAATAAAACCTTATATGGTTACACACCCAATGAAAATAGTTCGTTGGATCTCGATCTTAGTGATACACATAATCATAATATTGAAACCAAAAGATGCAAAGTTAATAATGATAGTGCAACTTATTTGTAGCACTGCCGTTTAGGTCATATTGGTGTAAAGCGCATGAAGAAACTCCATGCTGATGGGATTTTGGAATCACTTGATTATGAATCACTTGATGCTTGCGAACCATGCCTCATGGGCAAGATGACTAAGACTCCGTTCTCCAGAGCGAGCAACTGACTTATTAGAAATAATACATACTGATGTATGCGGTCTGATGAGTGTTAAGGCTGACGGCAAGTATCGTTATTTTCTGAACTTCACAGATGATTTGAGCAGATATGTGTATATCTACTTGATGAAACATAAGTCTCAAACATTTGAACAGTTCAAAGAATTTCATAGTGAAGTGGAAAATCATCGTGACAAGAAGATAAGGTTTCCACGATCTGATCGCGGAGACGAATATTTGAGTTACGAGTTTGGTCTTCAATTAAAACAATGTGGAATAGTTTCACAAATTCATGCCACCTGGAACACCACAACATAATGGTGTGTCCGAACGTCATAACCGTACTTTATTGGATATAGTGCAAACTATGATGTTTCTTACCGATTTACCACTATAGTTTTGGGGTTATGCATTAGAGACAGCTGCATTCACGTTAAAAAGGGCACCATCTAAATCCGTTGAGACGGCACCTTATGAACTGTGGTTTGGCAAGAAACCAAAGTTGTCGTTTCTTAAAGTTTGGGGTTGCGATGCTTATATGAAAAGGTTTCATCCTGATAAGCTCAAACCCATATCGGAGAAATATGTCTTCATAGGATACCCAAAGGAGACAGTTGGGTACACCTTCTATCACAGATCCGAAGGCAAGACATTCGTTGCTAAGAATGGATCCTTTCTAGAGAAGGAGTTTCTCTCGAAAGAAGTGAGTGGGAGGAAAGTAGAACTTGATGAGGTAACTGTACCTGCTCCATAATTGGAAAGTAGTTCATCACAGAAATCTGTTCCTGTGACTCCTGCACCAATTAGTGAGGAAGATAATGATGATGATCATGTAACTTCGGATCAAGTTACTACCGAATCTCGTAGGTTAACCAGAGTGAGATCCGCACCAGAGTGGTACGGTAATCCTGTTCTGGAAGTCATGTTACTAGACCATGACGAACTTGCGAACTATGAGGAAGCGATGATGAGCCCAGATTCCGCGAAATGGTTTGAGGCCATGAAATCTGAGATATGATCCATGTATGAGAACAAAGTATGGACTTTGATGGATTTGCCCGATGATCGGCAAGCCATAGAAAATAAATGGATCTTCAAGAGGAAGACGGACACTGATAGTAGTGTTACTGTCTACAAAGCTAGAATTGTCGCAAAAGTTTTCGACAAGTTCAAGGTGTTGACTACGATGAGAGTACCTCACTCATATCTATGCTTAAGTCTGTCTGAATCATGTTAGCAATTGCCGCATTTTATGAAATTTGGCAAATGGATAAACAAAACTGCATTCCTTAACGGATTTATTAAAGAAGAGTTGTATGTGATGCAACAAGAAGAGTTTGTCAATCCTAAAGGTGCTAACAAAATATGCAAGCTCCAGCAATCCATTTATGGACTGGTGTAAGCATCTCGGAGTTGGAATATACGCTTTGATAAGTTGATCAAAGCATATAGTTTTATACAGACTTGCGGTGAAGCCTGTATTTACTAGAAAGTGAGTGGGAGCACTACAGCATTTCTGATAAGTATATGTGAATGACATATTGTTGATCAGAGATAATGTAGAATTATTCTGCAAAGCATAACGGAGTGTTTGAAAGGAGTTTTTCAAAGAAAGACCTCGGTGAAGCTGCTTACATATTGAGCATCAAGATCTATAGAGATAGATCAAGACGCTTGATAAGTTTTTTTTTCAATAAGTACAAACCTTGACAAGATTTTGAAGTAGTTCAAAAGGAGCAGTCAAAGAAAGAGTTCTTGCCTGTGTTACAAGGTATGAAATTGAGTAAGACTCAAAGCCCAACCACGACAAAAGATAGAAAGAGAATGAAAGTCATTCCCTATGCCTCAGCCATAGGTTCTATAAAGTATGCCATGATGTGTACCAGATCTATTGTATACCCTACACTGTGTTAAGCAAGGGAATACAATAGTGATCTAGGAGTAGATCACTGGACAGCGGTCAAAATTATCCTTAGTGGAATAAGGAAATATTTCTCGATTATGGAGGTGACAAAAGGTTCGTCGTAAAAAGTTACATCGATGCAAGTTTTGACACAGATCTGGATGACTCAAAGTCTCGATCTAGATACATATTGAAAGTGGGAGCAATTAGCTAGAGTAGCTCCGTGCAGAGCATTGTAGACATAGAATTCGCAAAAATACTTACGGATCTGTATGTGACAGACCCGTTGACTAAAATTATATCACAAGCAAAACATGGTCACACCTTAGTACTCTTTGGGTGTTAATCACATAAATGATGTGAACTAGATTATTGACTCTAGTAAACCCTTTGGGTATAGGTCACATGACGATGTGAACTATGGGTGTTAATCACATGGTGATGTGAACTCTTAGTGTTGAATCACATGGTGATGTGAACTAGATTATTGACTCTAGTGCAAGTGGGAGACTGAAGGAAATATGCCCTAGAGGCAATAATAAAGTTATTATTTATTTCCTTATATCATGATAAATGTTTATTATTCATGCTAGAATTGTATTAACCGGAAACATAATACATGTGTGAATACATAGACAAACAGAGTGTCACTAGTATGCCTCTACTTGACTAGCTCGTTAATCAAAGATGGTTATGTTTCCTAACCATGGACAAAGAGTTGTCATTTGATTAACGGGATCACATCATTAGTTGAATGATCTGATTGACATGACCCATTCCATTAGCTTAGCACCCGATCGTTTAGTATGTTGCTATTGCTTTCTTCATGACTTATACATGTTCCTATGACTATGAGATTATGCAACTCCCGTTTGCCGGAGGAACACTTTGTGTGCTACCAAACGTCACAACGTAACTGGGTGATTATAAAGGAGCTCTACAGGTGTCTCCAAAGGTACATGTTGGGTTGGCGTATTTCGAGATTAGGATTTGTCACTCCGATTGTCGGAGAGGTATCTCTGGGCCCTCTCGGTAATGCACATCACATAAGCCTTGCAAGCATTGCAACTAATGAGTTAGTTGCGGGATGATGTATTACGGAACGAGTAAAGAGACTTGCCAGTAACGAGATTGAACTAGGTATGGGATACCGACGATCGAATCTCGGGCAAGTAACATACCGATGACAAAGGGAACAACGTATGTTGTTATGGGGTCTGACCGATAAAAGATCTTCGTAGAATATGTAGGAGCCAATATGAGCATCCAGGTTCCGCTATTGGTTATTGACCGGAGATGTGTCTCGGTCATGTCTGCATTGTTCTCGAACCCGTAGGGTCCGCACGCTTAAGGTTTCGATGATAATTATATTATGAGTTTATGCGTTTTGATGTACCGAAGGTTGTTTGGAGTCCCGGATGTGATCACGGACATGACGAGGAGTCTCGAAATGGTCGAGACATAAATATTGATATATCGGAAGCCTATGTTTGGATATCGGAAGTGTTCCAGGTGAAATCGGGATTTTACCGGAGTACCGGGAGGTTACCGGAACCCCCCGGGAGGTATATGGGCCTTAATGGGCCTTAGTGGAAGAGAGGAGAGGTGGCCAGAGATGGGCCGCACGCCCCTCCCCCCCTTGGTCCGAATAGGACAAGGAGAGGGGGCTGGCCCCCTTCCTCCTCTCTCTCCTCTTCCCCCCCCCCTCCGCGAATCCTATTCCAACTAGGAAAGGGGGGGAGTCCTACTCCCAGAAGGAGTAGGACTCCTCCTGGCACGCCCTATGATGGCCGGCCGGCCCCCCTCCTTTGAACCTTTATATACGGAGGCAGGGGCACCCCCTAGAGACACAAGTTGATCCACGTGATCATATTCTTAGCCGTGTGCGGTGCCCCCTTCCACCATAGTCCTCGATAATATTGTAGCGGTGCTTAGGCGAAGCCCTGCGACGGTAGTACATCAAGATCATCACCACGCCGTCGTGCTGACGGAACTCTTCCCCGACACTTTGCTGGACCGGAGTCCGGGGATCGTCATCGAGCTGAACGTGTGCTAGAACTCGGAGGTGCCGTAGTTTCGGTGCTTGATCGGTCGGGCCGTGGAGACGTACGACTACATCAACCAAGTTAACGCTTCCGTTGTCGATCTACAAGGGTACGTAGATCACACTCTCCCCCTCTCATTACTATGCATCACCATGATCTTGCGTGTGCGTAGGAATTTTTTTGAAATTACTACGAAACCCAACACCAACCTGCTCCGTCACCTCGGTTGGGTCAGGGGTTTCGCCTCACCACATCGACCGCGCTACGTCGCCACTTCAGAGTGCCAAGCTCTATGCTCGGGCACCTCGGGACTGGCTTGGGGGCTGGGACCTCGACCAGCCGTAAGCTCGGACCACGTCATCAACACCGAGCACATTAACCAACTAAGTTGCTTTCATGCTCAACTTTTTAATTTTTAATTTATGTTCGATTCGACCAAGCATTATATTTGTGTCAAAAAACTCTATTTGTTTAAAATGTTGTTTGTTAAAAACACTCCTTTTGCCCAAGTTAACCGGGGGCTCTTAAATTTACATGAGTCATTTTATAATGAAAGTTTTTCTTCCTAGTTGTTGCAATGTCTTTATCTACCATTCCTTTCTTGACTCGAGTGTGTGGTCAATAGCCGGATAGTCTGGTTTCTCTCTAAAACCGCTTGTGTTTAGTTTGCTAAACTGGCATGAGAAGCACTACACCTTCAAGATAGGAGGTTGAAGCCAAAGGCTGATTTGCTTGAAGTCTTAAGATCGGATGTGTCATGTTAAAGCACGACGAAAGCACATACTAATTTTAAGACCAATTTCATATTGACACCAAAAAACTTCATCTAATTTAGACGTAAAGTTTTTATGTGAGTTTTTTGGTTTTCCAAGCTTATGGCACTTTTAACCTATTTATGTATCTCCAGCATAGGTCTCGCAATACAACGTCGGACACCTTTAAAGCTTCGGCAATATTAATGAGGGGCTATGGATAGAGCCGAACCCACCAAAAGCCAAGGTACTCCATGGACTCCTCGGCAAACCATTCTAGGATACTGCTTTATATGCATCGGTTTTGAATTGTGTCTTCGGTCAATAGTTGGGTTGCCCGGCTCCTGTGCTCGCCTCCTACGTTCCGCTTTGTTAGGCTAGGTATGCAAAGCGAGAACTACTGCGATTGTGCTTCCAGCTCAAATGGTTAAGCGCCTCAGTGGAGAAAGCCAAAAACTGACTGTAATAATGGGCGTAAACTGGCCAGCGATCCGATGACCGTGTCAAACTATAGATCGATAGAGGTTACCCCATGTTAAACGATGGGCCTTTCATAAAATTGGCCAAAGTGTTAATGGCTTGACCTCGACTGATGCTGAACACTAACCGGGGGCTAGTAACTGGCCTCTCAACTTTAAGCTCCTATGACTAAGTGAAAGTTATAAAGCCCGCATATCTGATTGCTTCGTTTCCGCTAACGCAACCGCCTCCGGGCACCGAGACATCGGCTAAGGGTTGTCTTGTTACTGCGGAAACACCATGTGTAGCATCTGCAAAGGGGTAGAAGCCGACGATGGGCCACTTTCAAATGATAAATGGTCGCAATGGAGTCAAAATAAACATATATCATGAGTGTTTGTATTCAGTATACAAGCGTTGCTTTCAGTAATCATCGTTATAAAGCCATAAATATGCATCAAATTTGACTTAAGATTTTGGCCAAGCTGGGTTTCCTGGCTCCTATTGAAAGGATCGATATGGACCTAGAGGGGGGTGAATAGGTACAATTGCAAATTTTAATTGTTACTTCACAATTTTTAGGCAATAATGCAGAATATGAAAGTGAGCCTAACAATTGCAAGTATGATGCTAAGAGCTAAGCAAGATAAACAGGTGACACAAGCAAGTGAGTAAGCAAGCACAATATGATATAAGTAAAGGCTAACAGACAAGTAACCACAAGTAGCGAGTTAGGGTTAGGAATAACTGCAACTCCGAGAGACGAGGATGTATGCCCATGTTCACTTCCTTGGAGGGAAGCTACGTCACCATTAGAGAGGTGGATGTTATCACGAAGGCACACCAACACCACGAAGGCTCACTCTATCTCCCTTTGAGACAACACCACGAAGGCATTTCTCAACCACTAGTGGTAGACCTTGGGTGGTCTCCAAACCCTCACAAACTTTTCGAGGGAAATCAAAATGGTCGATTCCTCGCTAGAGCCTCCTACCGCCTAGGAGTCTCCAACCTCCAAGAGTAACAAGATGCACCACCACAACAAGGGGGAATCAACTTTCACTTTGGTGAATGTGTAGATCGAGCACTTCTCCTTTGCTTCCCAAAAGATCAAGAGCTTTGGGTGGCTAAGGAGGGAGATCTCCAAGAAATCGAGGTGTGAAAATGGAGGTGAGAGAAATGGAGTCGTTAAGTTCTTCGTGAGGAAGAAGAAGACTACTTATAGGTGGGGATGGAATCTGGCCGTTGGAGGCAGATTTCTGTGTATCCCGGAAGTTCCGGCCACGCACAGAAGTTCCGGACCCCGAAAGTTCTAGCCAAGTTCCGGCCAGGTTCCGGGCTACACAGAGAGTTTGCATCAACTCAGTAGTACCCCGGAAGCTGTTGAAACAGGGGACAGAAGTTCCGGAGCCCAGAAGTTCTGGCCAACCCGGAAGTTCCGGGGGACGGAAGTTCCGACCAGGGTCGGGCGAGGTTCCGGGCTACACAGAGAGATTGCACAAAAAGAGCAGTTTCTCTGGGTACCATGGAAGCTTCCCGGACCCCTGCTGGACCTTCTGGTCCCCAGAAGTTTCGGCCGTCCTGGAAGTTCCAGCCTGAACAGAAGCTTTGCACTGTGAGATTTTTCAGATCAATCAAAGAAAGCAAGTTGATTCCCCGGACGTTTTTATGATGCACCCCCTCTTAATAGTGCGGCTGCCCTAAAGACTCAAGAAACAAGAAAACACTATGGAACTCTGCTTTTCTTGGGCACTCCACTTTTCCTTTTTCAATAAGAGAGGGAAAAACCATCCATTCTTCACTTTAACTTAATCAGTGTTTTTTACACTGGAGCATGTGGCTAGAAACACAAATAAAGTTGTCATAGATGTCAAAAACAATTTAGTGCACCAATGCACTTTTAATCTCCCTCTTTTTGACATAGATGACAATAATGCTTGAGAGGATAAACACATACAATATAAAGCAGTTTGAATTAAATGACATGGTTAGAAGAGAACTCCCCCTATCACTGTGAATACCCACAACGCATGCCTTATTTTAGGATTGCATTTGAATTAAATGACATGGTTAGAAGAGAACTCCCCCTATCACTGTGAATACCCACACAAGAATGATATATCGACATGGAATGTTTTACTAACCTTGTTTTTCATAGTGACGAGACAAATATAGATATATCATTGCCTGATAGATGTCTCTCACAATATGAGAATATAGAATATGCCATGTAACCCTTCATGCCATAAAATGCTCACACGAAGATAGATAATTAACGAGACATAATAGGTTCAAATAATAAGATAAGGTCCAAATAAGAGCAAATAGGAGCAAAGGTTCAACGGTTCACCAAGCAACATAAAATAGGCAGATAAACAAAGATAAATGATAAGCCATAAGCCCTAACAAGCACCACAACATCTCCCCCTGTTTTGACCAAGATGGCAAAAAGGAAAGATGGAGGAATCCATAAAACAACCCCTAGGAAAGAGATGCAGAGGGGTCATCAAACGACTCCCCAGAACACCCTGGGCCGTGAGGGCAGTGAGAAGAGGCTTCATCTCCGGCTTCAACATCAAACTGAGCAAACTTGGACTGGTATTTCTCAAAAGAGTCACATTAGACTCAGAGCCGTGAGCAATATCCATGCCAGATGCATGCATACCATCCTTAATAGCCTTCATGCCCTTCTTCCTGTACTTGTGCTCCTCCCACTTTTTCTTGTGCATGTCTTGCTGCAGACAGAACATGTTCTTGAGAAGACGCCAAAGTTTGTTGCTCCTCCTTGACCTGGAGTCACTGAGCTCCCCACAATGAAAAGTATGAGAGCGTGGGCGAAGCTCAAAGTGGTGTGGATCTCCAGCATGTAGATCCTCTTCCTCATCATCATCTCCCTCAGTAGCAGTCGCCTTGCCCTTCTTAACCAATAGGCTAACACTGGAGTGAACAGTCAGACGCCGTCCCGCAAGTGCATCAGGAGCAACCTCAACAATCAAGGCAGTAATATAGGGAGCATAGACAGGAACCTTGCGGTTCATCACCACACTGTACATTTCATGCCACAAAAAGTCCATCACATCAATGGGGCCCCTGCTACCTCTTGAGCACTATGTTGGTTTCCCCTTGAAGAGGAAAGGGTGATGCAGTAAATTAGCATAAGTATTAACTCAGTTTTTGAGAACCAAGGTATCAATCCAGTAGGAGGTCACGCTCAAGTCCCACGCACCTACACAAACAAGTAAGAACCTCGCAACTAACGCGATAAAGGGGTTGTCAACCCCTTCACGGTCACTTACGAGAGTGAGATCTGATAGATATGATAAGATAATATTTTTGGTATTTTTATGATAAAGAGAAATAGAAGATGCAAAGTAAAATAAATGACAATAGAAATAACCAAGTGTTGGAAGATTAATATGATAGAAGATAGACCCGGGGGCCATAGGTTTCACTAGTGGCTTCTCTTGAGAGCATAAGTATTACGGTGGGTAAACGAATTACTGTCGAGCAATTGATAGAATTGAGCATAGTTATGAGAATATCTAGGTATGATCATGTATATAGGCATCATGTCTGCGACAAGTAGACCAACTCCTGCCTGCATCTACTACTATTACTCCACACATCGACCGCTATCCAGCATGCATCTAGAGTATTAAGTTCATAAGAACAGAGTAATGCTTTAAGGAAGATGACATGATGTAGAGGGATAAACTCATGCAATATGATATAAACGCCATCTTTTTATCCTCGATGGCAACAATACAATACGTGTCGTTTCCCTTTCTATCACTGGGATCGAGCATCGCAAGATTGAACCCAAAGCTAAGCACTTCTCCCATTGCAAGAAAGATCAATCTAGTAGGCCAAACCAAACTGATAATTCGAAGAGACTTGCAAAGATAACCAATCATACATAAAAGAATTCAGAGGAGATTCAAATATTGTTCATAGATAAACTTGATCATAAACCCAAAATTCATCGGGTCTCGACAAACACACCGCAAAAGAAGATTACATCGAATATATCTCCAAGAGAATCAAGGAGAACTTTGTATTGAGATCCAAAGAGAGAGAAGAAGCCGTCTAGATAATAACTATGGACCCGAAGGTCTGAAATAAACTACTCACACATCATCGGAGAGGCTATGGTGTTGATGTAGAAGCCCTCCGTGATCAATGCCCCCTCCGGCGGAGCTCCGGAAAAGGCCCCAAGATGGGATCTCACGGGTACAGAAGGTTGCGGCGGTGGAATTATGGTTTTTTCTCAGTATCTGATGTTTCCAGGGTATATGGGTATATATAGGAGGAAGAAGTACGTCGGTGGAGCAACAAGGGGCCCACGAGGGTGGAGGGCGTGCTTGGGGGGGGGGGGTAGGCGTGCCCCCTGCCTCGTGCCTTCCTCGTTGATTGCTTTTTGTGGACTCCAAGTCTCCTGGATCACGATTGTTGAGGAAATCACGTTTCTAAAGGTTTCATTCTGTTTGGACTCCGTTTGATATCCGTTTCCTTCGAAACACTGAAATAGGCAAAAAAACAACAATTTGGGTTGGGCCTTAGTCCCAAAAATAATATAAAAGTGTATAATAAAGCCCAATAAACATCTAAAATAGTATATAATATAGCATGGAGCAATAAAAAATTACAGATACGTTGGAGACGTATCAATCATCCCCAAGCTTAATTCCTGCTCGTCCCCGAGTAGGTAAATGATAAAAGAAGAATTTTTGATGTGGAATGCTACTTGGCATAATTTTCAATGTAATTCTCTTATTTGTGGCATGAATATTCAGATCCGAAAGATTCAAGACAAAAGCTTAATATTGACATAAAAATAATAATACTTCAAGCATACTAACTAAGCAATTATGTCTTCTCAAAATAACATGGGCAAAGAAAGTTATCCCTACAAAATCATATAGTCTGGCTATGCTCTATCTTCGCCACACAAAATATTTAAATCACGCACAACCCTGATGACAAGCCAAGCAATTATTTCATACTTTTCGTGTTCTCAAACTTTTTCAATCTTCATGCAATACATGAGCGTGAGCCATGGACATAGCACTATATGTGGAATAGAATGGTGGTTATGGAGAAGACAAAAAGGGAGAAGATAGTCTCACATCAACTAGGCGTATCAATGGGCCATGGAGATGCCCATCAATAGATATCAATGTGAGTGAGTAGGGATTGCCATGCAATGGATGCACTAGAGCTATAATTATATGAAAGCTCAACAAAAGAAACTAAGTGGGTGTGCATCCAACTTGCTTGCTCATGAAGACCTAGGGCATTTTAAGGAGGCCCATCATTGGAATATACAAGCCAAGTTCTATAATGAAAAATTCCCACTAGTATATGAAAGTGATAACATAGGAGACTCTCTATCATGAAGATCATGGTGCTACTTTGAAGCACAAGTGTGGAAAAAGGATAGTAGCATTGTCCCCCCTCTATTTTTCTCTCATTTTTTTCTTTTTTTATTTGGGCCTTTTCTCTCTTTTTTTATGGCCTCTTTTTCTTTTTTTCGTCTGGAGTCTCATCCCGACTTATGGGGGAATCATAGTCTCCATCATCCTTTCCTCACTTGGCACAATGCTCTAATAATGATCATCACACTTTTATTTACTTTACAACTCAAGAATTACAACTCGATATTAGAACAAAATATGACTCTATGTGAATGCCTCTGGCGGTGTACCGGGATGTGCAATGGTTCATGGTGACATGTATGAAAGAATTATGAACGGTGGCTTTGCCACAAATACGATGTCAACTACATGATCATGCAAGCAATATGACAATGATGAAGCGTGTCAAAACAAACGGAACGGTGGAAAGTTGCATGGCAATATATCTCGGAATGGCTATGGAAATGCCATGATAGGTAGGTATGGTGGCTGTTTTGAGGAAGGTATATGGTGGGTGTATGATACCGGCGAAAGTTGCGCAGTACTAGAGAGGCTAGCAATGGTGGAAGGGTGAGAGTGCGTATCATCCATGGACTCAAAATTAGTCAGAAAGAACTCATATACTTGTTGCAAGAATCTATTAGTTATCAAAACAAAGTATTACACGCATGCTCCTAGGGGGATAGATAGGTAGGAAAAGACCATCGCTCGTCCCCGGCCGCCACTCATAAGGAAGACAATCAATAAATAAATCATGCTCCGACTTCATCACATAACAGTTCACCATATGTGCATGCTATGGGAATCAAAAACTTCAACACAAGTATTTCTCAAATTCACAACTACTCAACTAGCATGACTCTAATATTACCATATCCATATCTCAAAACAATTATCAAGTATCAAACTTCTCATAGTATTCAACACACTCATAAGATAATTTTTATTAATCCTAAAAGCAATTGCCATGTTGTTCTAAAGGACTCTCAAAATAATATAAGTGAAGCATGAGAGAACAATAGTTTCTACAAAACAAATCTACCACCATGCTCTAAAAGATATAAGTGAAGCACTAGAGCAAAAACTATATAGCTCAAAAGATATAAGTGAAGCACATATAGTATTCTAATAAATTCCGAATCATGTGTGTCTCTCTTAAAAGGTGTGTACAGCAAGGATGATTGTGGTAAACTAAAAAACAAAGACTCAAATCATACAAGACGCTCCAAGCAAAACACATATCATGTGATGAATAAAAATATAGCTCCAAGTAAAGTTACCGATAGACGACGACGAAAGAGGGGATGTCTTCTGGGGCATCCCCAAGCTTTGGCTTTTTGGTGTCCTTAGATTACCTTGGGGTGCCATGGGAATCCCCAAGCTTAGGATCTTTTCACTCCTTGTTCCATAATCAATCGAATCTCTACCCAAAATCCGAAAACTTCACAACACAAAACTCAAAATAGAAAATCTCGTGAGCTCCGTTAGCGAAAGAAAATAAAACACCACTTCAAGGTACTGTAATGAACTCATTATTTATTTATATTGGTGTTAAACCTACTGTATTCCAACTTCTCTATGGTTTATAAACTATTTTACTAGCCATAGATTCATCAAAATAAGCAAACAACACACGAAAAACAGAATCTGTCAAAAACATAACAGTCTGTAATAATCTGTAGCTAAAGCAACTTCTGGAACCCCAAAAATTCTAAAATAAATTGCTGGACGTGAGTAATTTATCTATTAATCATCTGCAAAAATAATTAACTAAATATCACTCTCCAAATAAAAATGGCAGCAATTCTCATGAGCGCTAAAGTTTCTGTTTTTTACAGCAAGATCAACAAGACTTTCCCCAAGTCTTCCCAATGGTTCTACTTGGCACAAACACTAATTAAACACAAAAAGCACAACCAAAACAGAGGCTAGATAAATTATTTATTGAATAACAGCAAGGAAAAAATATTGGGTTGTCTCCCAACAAGCGCTTTTCTTTAAAGCCTTTAAGCTAGGCATAAGATTTCAACGATGCTCACATGAAAGACAAGAATTGAAGCACAAAGAGAGCATCATAAAACACGTGACAAACACATCTAAGTATAACATACTTCCTATGCATAGGCATCTTATAGGCAAACAAATTGTAAAGGCAAGCAAAAACTAGCACATGCAAGGAAGCGGAAAGAAACAATAGCAATCTCAACATAACGAGAGGTAATTTAGTAACATGAAAATTTCTACAACCATATTTTCCTCTCTCATAATAATTACATGTAGGATCATAAGAAAATTAAATAATATAGCTGTCACAAAACATATTCTTAACACAATCCACATGTATGCAAAGTGGACACTCTTCCAAAATAGTGGGATTGACATTAACTAAAGTCATGACCTCTCCAAACCCATTTTTATCAAAAACTTCATAAGATTGAACATTCTCCAAATATGTGGGATCTAAAGTTGACATTCTTCCAAACCCACTTTCAATATTATTGCAAACATTATAATCAATCTTATACTCGTCATGGGGCTTAAATAAATTTTCAAGATTAAAAGAAGAATCACCCCAATCATGATCATTGCAACAAGTAGAGGACATAGCAAAACTAGCATCCCCAAGCTTAGGGTTTTGCATATTATTTGCACAATTGACATTAATAGAATTTATAATAACATCATTGCAATCATGCTTTTTATTCAAAGATCTATTGTGAATCACTTCATAAAATACTTCATCGCAATTTCCAGATTCACGAATTTCAAACAAAACTTCATAAAGATAATCTAGTGCACAAAACTCACTAGCAATTGGTTCATCATAATTGGATCTCTTAATAAGATTAGCAAGCGGATGAGGATCCATAGATCTTAGGTTCTCTGTTTAGCAATAAATAATGAACTATTCCAACCAAACGAGCCAAGTAAGACATCAAAGCAAATGGAAAGACGAACAGAAGAAGGGCGAATAAAATGGCAAGGGTGAAGTAGGGGAGAGGAAAATGAGAGGCAAGTGGCAAATAATGTAATGCAAGGGATAAGAGTTTGTGATGGGTACTTGGTATGTCTTGACTTGCAACGGCGCCATGACTCGTTGTCCGGTGTCAAATCTTGACTTGACTTGGCACGGATCTCCCCGGCAATGGCGCCAGAAATGACTCGTTGTCCGAAGTCAAATCTTGACTTGACTTGGCACGAATCTCCCCGGCAACGGCGCCAGAAATCCTTCTTGCTACCTTTTCAGCACTGTGTTGGTTTTCCCTTGAAGAGGAAAGGGTGATGCGGTAAAGTAGCGTAAGTATTTCCCTCAGTTTTTGAGAACCAAGGTATCAATCCAGTAGGAGGTCACGCTCAAGTCCCATGCACCTACACAAACAAGTAAGAACCTCGCAACCAACGCGATAAAGGGGTTGTCAATCCCTTCACGGTCACTTATGAGAGTGAGATCTGATAGATATGATAAGATAATATTTTTTGGTATTTTTATGATAAAGAGAAATAAAAGATGCAAAGTAAAATAAACGGCAATAGAAATAACCAAGTGTTGGAAGATTAATATGATAGAAGATAGACTCGGGGGCCATAGGTTTCACTAGTGGCTTCTCTCAAGAGCATAAGTATTACGGTGGGTAAACGAATTACTATCGAGCAATTGATAGAATTGAGCATAGTTATGAGAATATCTAGGTATGATCATGTATATAGGCATCACGTCCGCGACAAGTAGACCGACTCCTGCCTGCATCTACTACTATTACTCCACACATCGACCGCTATCCAGCATGCATCTAGAGTATTAAGTTCATAAGAACACAGTAATGCTTTAAGGAAGATTACATGATGTAGAGGGATAAACTCATGCAATATGATATCCCCATCTTTTTATCCTCGATGGCAACAATACAATACGTGTCGTTTACCTTTCTGTCACTGGGATCGAGCACCGCAAGATTGAACCCAAAGCTAAGCACTTCTCCCATTGCAAGAAAGATCAATCTAGTAGGCCAAACCAAACTGATAATTCGAACAGACTTGCAAAGATAACCAATCAGACATAAAAGAATTCAGAGGATATTCAAATATTTTTCATAGATAAACTTGATCATAAACCCACAATTCATCGAATCTCGACAAACATACCGCAAAAGAAGATTACATCGAATAGATCTCCAAGAGAATCGAGGATAACTTTGTATTGAGATCCAAAGAGAGAGAAGAAGCCATCTAGCTAATAACTATGGACCCGAAGATCTGAAATAAACTACTCACATCATCATCGGAGAGGCTATGGTGTTGATGTAGAAGCCCTCCGTGATCAATTCCCCCTCCGGCGGAGCTCTGGTAAAGGCCCGAAGATGGGATCTCACGGGTACAAAAGGTTGCGGTGGTGGAATTATGGTTTTTGCTCCGTATCTGATGTTTCCAGGGTATATGGGTATATATAGGAGGAAGAAGTACGTCGGTGGAGCAACGAGGGGCCCACGAGGGTGGAGGGCGCGCCTGGGGGTGGGGGGTAGGCGCGCCCCCTGCCTCGTGCCTTCCTCGTTGATTGCTTTTCGTGGACTCCAAGTCTCCTGGATCACGTTTGTTGAGCAAATCACGTTTCCGAAGGTTTCATTCCGTTTGGACTCCGTTTGATATCCTTTTCCTTCGAAACACTGAAATAGCAAAAAAAACAATTTGGGTTGGGCCTTCGGTTAATAGGTTAGTCCCAAAAATAATATAAAAGTGTATAATAAAGCCCAATAAACATCTAAAACAGTATATAATATAGCATGGAGCAATCAAAAATTATAGATACGTTGGAGACGTATCAGGCCCTGCTCGGAGTTGTGACAAGTGTAGTGAAGAAGGTCGATGAGGTGGCCACGAATGTTGTTCTTGTCACCCACTTTGACAGCAAGAGTTTCTCGAAAGATCCGATGCATGATGTCATACAAAGTCAGAAGATCACCAACAGATCCAACTTTCCGAATGGAGGATACAAATCAGCCAAGTGAATAGCCTGAAAGACCCCTTTGTCATGGATCTTGTAGCCATGGTCAACAGTAGTGTCAGTATACTCATATCCCAAAAGACCGGCCATCACTGAGAACGGAGCAGAGAACTTCTCCTCACCACTCATCCAAGTAAGAGTGCGCTGCATAGCAGTCCCAGTATGCACATTGGCATAGAACTGAGCCACAAGAGGTGGATACACATCATGTTGAAAGTGCATGAGTGGAAGGAGGTTGAGCTTCACACACATGCCCTGGATCCCATCAAAGTAAGCAGAATTTGTTGGAGTCTTGTCAAAGTGAGCAATGTTGATACTCATCTGAATGACACTCTTGTTGACAAACTGAGTAAAGATCTCATCATAGTTGCGTTGCTGGAATAGTGTCCAAAACTTGGAATCAACCACATGGTCATGGTCATGGCGATAGGGATTGACTCGGCGAAGAGCAATCCACTCAGGTGCGGGCATTTACCTCATGGTGACCGGCTCAGGAGGAGGAGGTTAAACATTTGGTGCCTTGGCCTTCTTGGAAGTAGTCTTCCGCTTCTTGGAGTGAACGGGAGCAGCAGGAGGAGATGCACTGCCTTCAGCCTTAGCATCTTCCTCAGGATGGCAGTCAAACATGTTCTCACGTCCCAAAACAATAGCAGTTGTCTTCTTGACCCATTCTTTAGATTTCCGTTCATACACCTGGGATGGGTGAGCACGCGAACTAGACCGTCCTGCTGACAGAGATGAGAGAATAGCATGGGGACAAAATAAGTACACAAGCTTCAAAACAGAAAATCAAAGAATCTCATTATATGAAAAATATGTAAGAACTCTGCTTAGGCCAGAAGTTCCTGGGGGAGGCCGGAAGTTCTGGGGAGCACGGAAGTTCTGGCCGACGTAAGTACCGGCCCTGGCTCGTACGTGGAAACCCTAGCGAGGCCGGAAGGTCCGGCCTGCCCGGAAGTTCCGAGCACCGGCATGGTCGCAGGGCTCCTTCCAAATCTATGCAGGGGACTGACATATATCAAATAATGAAATATAAATGAGATGGAGTATTGCAGATCTGAAGTGGATGCAGAACTCGAGATGCGATGCTTGTGTTTATCCTAGAACCATAAGCATAGTCTTCAATCCCTAGGAGAATCCAGAGAGAGCAGAGAAATGCTTAGGCTACCTTCCTCCATGGAGATGGTGGAGAGCACAGATGCACTCCAAGCACGATGAAGGGAAGAAGGGGCCAGAGGTTCCGAGGGCCGGCAGCTCGCCCTGAAGTCGGCGATGGGTGAGGGGCGCCGCAGGGAGAGATCAGAGGGAGGAACAGAGGAAAAAGGGGAATATACCCCTTTGTCATCTTGATACGTCTCCAATGTATCTATAATTTTTTATTGCTCCATGCTATATTATCTACTGTTTTAGACATTATTGGGCTTTATTATCCACTTTTATATTACTTTTGGGACTAACCTATTAACCGGAGGCCCAGCCCAGAATTGTTGATTTTTGCTTGTTTTAGGGTTTCGAAGAAAAGGAATATCAAATGGAGTCCAAACGGAAAGAAACCTTTGGAAACATGATTTTCTCATGAGATAAGATCCAGGAGACTTGGACCCTCCGTCAAGAAAGCCACGAGGCGGTCACGAGGGTGGATGGCGCGCCCCCCTAGGGCGCGCCCCCTGCCTCGTGGGCCCCTCGAAGCTCCACCGACGTACTTCTTCCTCCTATATATATCCACGTACCCCCAAACGATCGGGGACGGAGCCAAAAACCTAATTCCACCGCCGCAACTTTCTGTATCCACGAGATCCCATCTTGGGGCCTGTTCTGGAGCTCCGCCGAAGGGGGCATCGATCACGGAGGGCTTCTACATCATCATCCAAGCCCCTCTGATGAAGTGTGAGTAGTTTACTTCAGACCTATGGGTCCATAGTTAGTAGCTAGATGGCTTCTTCTCTCTTTTTGGATCTCAATACAATGTTCTCCCCCTCTCTCGTGGAGATCTATTCGATGTAATCTTCTTTTTGCGGTGTGTTTGTTGAGATCGATGAATTGTGGGTTTATGATCAAGTCTATCTATGAATAATATTTGAATCTTCTCTGAATTCTTTTATGTATGATTGGTTATCTTTGCAAGTCTCTTCGAATTATCAGTTTGGTTTGGCCTACTAGATTGGTTTTTCTTGCCATGGGAGAAGTGCTTAGCTTTGGGTTCGATCTTGTGGTGTCCTTTCCTAGTGACAGAAGGGGCAGCAAGGCACGTATGGCATCGTTGCCATCGAGGATAACAAGATGGGTTTTTTATCATATTGCATGAAACTATCCCTCTACATCATGTCATCTTGCTTAAGGCGTTACTCTGTTTTTAACTTAATACTCTAGATGCATGCTGGATAGCGGTTGATGAGTGGAGTAATAGTAGTAGATGCAGAATCATTTCGGTCTACTTGTCTCGGACGTGATGCCTATATACATGATCATACCTAGATATTCTCATAACTATGCTCAATTCTGTCAATTGCTCAACAGTAATTTGTTCACCCACCATGGAATACTTATGCTCTTGAGAGAAGCCACTAGTGAAACCTATGGCCCCCGGGTCTCTTTCTCATCATATCAATCTCCATCACTTTATTATTTCTTTGCTTTTACTTTTTTACTTTGCATCTCTATACCAAAAATACCAAAAAATATTATTTATCATCTCTATCAGATCTCACTTTCGTAAGTGACCGTGAAGGGATTGACAACCCCTAAGCGCGTTGGTTGCGTTGAGCTATTGTTTTTGTGTAGGTACGAGGGACTCAAGCGTAGCCTCCTACTGGATTGATTCCTTGGTTCTCAAAAACTGAGGGAAATACTTACGCTACTTTGCTGCATCATCCCTTCCTCTTCGGGGAAATCCAACGCAGTGCTCAAGAGGTAGCAAGAAGAATATCTGGCGCCGTTGCCGGGGAGTCTGCGCAAAAGTCAACATACCAAGTACCCATCACAATCCTTATCTCCCGCATTACATTATTTGCCATTTGCCTCTCGTTTTCCTCTCCCCCACTTCACCCTTGCCGTTTTATTCGCCCCCTCTCTCTCTATCCTCCCTATCTCTCTCTATTTGCCTCTTTTGCCTGTTTGCTTTTTGTTTGCTCGTGTGTTGGATTGCTTGTTTGTCACGATGGCTCAAGATAATACTAAATTGTGTGACTTCACCAATACCAACAATAATGATTTCCTTAGCACTCCGATTGCTCCTCTTACCGATGCTGAATCTTGTGAAATTAATACTGCTTGGTTGAATCTTGTCATGAAAGACCCGTTCTCCGGCCTTCCTAGTGAAGATCCCGCTACCCATCTTAATAGCTTCGTTGATTTGTGTGACATGCAAAAGAAGAAAGATGTCGATAATGATATTGCTAAATTGAAGCTATTTCCTTTTTCGCTTAGAGATCGTGCTAAAGCTTGGTTTTCATATTTGCCTAAAAATAGTATTGATTCACGGAACAAGTGCAAAGATGCTTTTATCTCTAAGTATTTTCCTCCCGCTAAGATCATCTCTCTTAGAAACGATATTATGAAATTTAAACAGCTTGATCATGAACATGTTGCACAAGCTTGGGAGAGAATGAAATTAGTGATACGTAATTGCCCTACTCATGGTTTAAATTTTTGGATGATTATACAAAAAATTTATGCCGGATTGAATTTTGCTTCTAGAAATCTTTTAGATTCGGCCGCGGGAGGCACTTTTATGGAAATCACTTTAGGAGAAGCTACTAAACTCCTAGATAATATTATGGTTAATTATTCTCAATGGCATACTGAAAGATCTACTAAAAAGGTGCATGCGATAGAGGAAATTAATGTTTTGAGTGGAAAGATGGCTGAACTTATGAAATTATTTGCTAATAAGAGTGTTTCTTCTGATCCTAATGATGTGCCCTTGTCTACTTTGATTGAGAATAATAATGAATCTATGGATGTGAATTTTCTTGGTAGGAACAATTTTGGTAACAACACGTATAGAGGAAATTTCAATCCTAGGCCTTATCCTAGTAATCCCTCTAATAATTATGGTAATTCCTACAACAATTCTTATGGAAATTATAATAATATGCCCTCTGATTTTGAGTCTAATATTAAAGAATTTATTTCTTCGCAAAAGAATTTTAATGCTATGATTGAAGAAAAATTGCTTAAGATTGATGATTTGGCTAGGAAAGTTGATAGAATTGCTCTTGATGTTGATTCTTTGAAACTTAGATCTATTCCACCTAAGCATGATATCAATGAGTCTCTCAAAGCCATGAGAATTTCCATTGACGAGTGCAAAGAAAGAACCGCTAGGATGTGTGCTAAGAAAGATGCCTTTATAAAAGCGTGTTCTTCTAGTTCCTATGAAAATAACAATGAAGATCTAAAAGTTATTGATGTGTCCCCTATTAAATCTTTGTTTTGCAATATGAATCTTGATAATGATGGGACTGAATATGATCCACCTTTACCTAGAAGGCGTTCTAAGAATTCGGAATTTGTTGATCTTGATGCTAAATTTGATAAAAGTGGGATTGAAGAAATTAAAATCTAGATGTTGCTAAACCCACTGAGGGAGTCCTGGATTAGGGGGTGTCCGGATAGCCGGACTATACCTTCGGCCGGACTCCTGGACTATGAAGATACAAGATTGAAGACTCCGTCCCGTGTCGGGATGGGACTTTCCTTGGAGTGGAAGGCAAGCTTGGCGATACGGATATGAAGATCTCCTACCATTGTAACCGACTTTGTGTAACCCTAACCCTCTCCGGTGTCTATATAAACCGGAGGGTTTTAGTCCATAGGACAACATACACATCAACCATCATACCATAGGCTAGCTTCTAGGGTTTAGCCTCTTCGATCTCGCGGTAGATCTACTCTTGTACTACCCATATCATCAATATTAATCAAGCAGGACGTAGGGTTTTACCTCCATCGAGAGGGCCTGAACCTGGGTAAAACTTCGTGTCCCTTGTCTCCTGTTACCATCCGGCCTAGACGCACAGTTCGGGACCCCCTACCCGAGATCCACCAGTTTTGACACCGACATTGGTGCTTTCATTGAGAGTTCCTTTGTATCGTCGCCGTCAGGCTCGATGGCTCCTACGATCATCGATAGCGATGCAGTCCAGGGTGAGGCCTTCCTCCCCGGACAGATCTTCGTCTTCGGCGGCTTCGCACTGCGGGCCAATTCGCTTGGCCATCTGGAGCAGATCGAAAGCTACGCCCCTGGCCGTCAGGTCAGAATTGGAAGTTTAAACTACACGGCTGACATCTGCGGGGACTTAATCTTCAATGGATTCGAGCCACTTCCGAGCGCGCCGCACTGTCACGACGAGCATGATCTAGCTCTGCCGCCGAACAGTGCCCTGGAGGCCGCACCCGCATCGGCTCTGACCCTTAATTCGGAGCCAACTGCGCCGATCGAGGATGGGCGGTTGGACGCCACCTCAGGGGCTGCGACCCCAACGGCGATTGAGCCAAACACCAGCCCCGTACTCTGCGAGACTCATGACTCCAAGGAGCCGGACTCCTCTCCGGACTCCGAACCCTCCGCGCCCCCACCGATCGAACCCGATTGGGCGCCGATCATGGAGTTCACTGCCGCGGACATCTTTCAGCACTCGCCTTTCGGCGATATCCCGAAGTCACCGAAGTCTCTCTCTTTATCAGGAGAGCCCTGGTCGGACTACGGTCAGCAAGGTTGGGGTACGGACGATGAAGAAATTCAAAGCCCACCCACCACCCACTTGGTAGCCACTGTCGACGATTTAACCGACATGCTCGACTTCGACTCCGAAGACATCAACGGTATGGACGCCGATGAAGGAGATGATGAAGAACCAGCGCCTATTGGGCCCTGGAACGCCACCTCATCATATGACGTATACATGGTGGACGCACCAAAAGATGACGACGAGGAGCGGAAGGACGCACCGAAAGCTTGTTCCCTCGAAAAGCAGTCAAAGCGGCGATGCAAGCGCCGCCCCAAATCCCGCCTCGACAGAAATAGTGATCATACAGACCCAGCGGTGGAGCAGGGCGAACCGCTGCCGGACAACGGTAATCCGGATAATCAAACCGAACAAACAAATCCTATCAAGGCTAATGGTCCGGACGACATAACATCGGACAGACACCCGGAGCAGCAGACTGCCCGTAAAAGGCTTGTTGCCACCGCGAGGAGTCTGAAAAAGCAGAAGCAAAGGCTCAAAGCCGCGCAAGACACACTCCAAATCATATGGAGTAAAATACTAAACAGTGCAGCAAGGTACGGCGACAATCGCCCCTCCAAGAGCTACCCAAAGCGGAAGCTGCTACCCGAATTGGATGAGGAGGCCTCAGAACCCCTACAACCAAATATCAAAGCAGCAACCTGGTCGGATAGACGACCCCTCTACCAACACAGATCGGCATACAACGCCGCTCACAATACAATACGCGACCCATGTGAGGGCTCGCACCCAAAGGACGGCGCAACAAGATCCATCTATGGACTACGCAAGCGCGCCCCAGCATACAATGCAACACAACAAACATCCAAACAACACGGTACACCCAGCTACAGGGGTGCCGCACACCCCCTATGTTTCACCGATGAGGTGCTGGCCACGAATTTCCAGAGGGATTCAAGCCCGTAAACATAGAGGCATACGACGGAACAACAGACCCTGGGGTCTAGATTGAGGACTACATCCTTCATATCCATATGGCTCGAGGAGATGATCTCCACGCCATCAAGTACCTACCCCTCAAGCTCAAAGGGCCAGCTCGTCACTGGCTCAAAGGCCTACCCGAAAGCTCCATTGGAAGTTGGGAAGAGCTCGAAGACGCCTTTCGGGCAAATTTTCAAGGGACTTATGTCCGACCTCCGGATGCGGGCGATTTGAGTCATATAACTCAACAGCCCGGAGAGTCAGCTCGAAAGCTTTGGGACAGGTTTCTTACTAAAAAGAACCAGATTGTCGACTGTTTGGACGCCGAAGCCTTGGCAGCTTTCAAGCATAGCGTCCGTGACGAATGGCTCGCCAGAAACCTCGGCCGAAATAAGCCGAGAACGATGGCCGCACTAACAAACCTCATGACCCGCTTTTGTGCAGGTGAGGAAAGCTGGCTAGCCAGATGCAGCACCAGCGACCCCAGTACATCCGAAGTTAGAGATGGAAACAGGAAATCACGACGCAACAGCAATAACAAACGCCGAAATAAAGAAGACAACACGAAGGGCACGACAGTAAATGCCAGATTCAAAAACTCTCAGCCAGGTCAAAAGCCGCCCCTAAAGGCACTAGGGATGAATTGTCCAGCCTCAACAAAATTCTGGACCAAGTATGTCAGATTCATAGTACCCCTAGTAAACCTGCTAATCATACCCATAGAGAATGTTGGGTCTTCAAGCAGTCCGGCAAGCTCAACGCCGTACACAAGGGGGAGGATACACCAAGTGAAGACGAGGACGAGCCCCCCAAGCAAGACACGGGGGAACAAAAGAAATTCCCACCGGAAGTCAAAACAGTAAATGTGTTACACGTAATCAAGGGAAAAAGCAACGCGGCACTCTCAGGAAAATATACCCAAGTGCCTGTCACCACGAAGTCCCACCACTGGCCATCTCAATCGATCACTTTCGACTATCGCGATTACTCAGCAAGTATCCGACACGCAGGATGGGCTGCCCTGGTACTAGACCCAGTAATTGGCGGATATCACTTCACAAGAGTCTTGATGGACGGAGGTAGTAGCCTAAACCTAATATATCAGGATACAATCCGCGGGATGGGATTAGACCCAACACAAATTCGCCATAGCAATACCACCTTTAAAGGAGTAATGCCGGGCCCAGGGGCTCGTTGTACGGGCTCCCTCCTACTACAAGTTATATTCGGCTCCCCCGATAACTTCTGTCACGAGCATTTAACTTTCCACATCGCTCTGTTTCAAAGTGGCTATCAAGCACTGCTCGGACGTGAAGCTTTCGCTCACTTTAATGCAATACCACACTACGCCTCCCTCACACTCAAGCTGCCCAGTCCACGTGGCATCATTACAGTGCACGGAAATATCAAGCGATCTCTGTGCGCTGAAGAGAGTGAGGCTGCCTTGGCAGCTGCACACTAAAGGCGCCCGGACAAGCGAAAGCATCCAATAGGTCGTCAAGACCTCAGATACAACTAATCAAGTCCGGCGCCGTTATTTATACGGAATTAGTGGTCACACCCCTATTTGTCAATACAAGGGGCTCAACGCGGGCAGACAAGTGGCAATTTCTTATCATCTTGAAATATACATGGTTTCTTTAAAAACTATATTTTTGCATGATGACTTTTTCACTTAACTTCCTCTCTTTTTTATAGACGATCATCGTGCTACACCCGTGCAGGATACAGCACAACGGAGACACAGGCTCAGACGTGCAGCAGGGATCCGCTCCAAGGATTCTTTTTAGATTAAGACCATGCGTAAACCTTTTTTACTGTCTCTTGTTGACATATATCCACCGTTGAGAAGGATGCCCACGTCTTGGCATGTGGCCACGCCAGAACAATGCACGTACCTGGACACAAGGGGCTTCTTACAAAGGCCACTATTTAGGCCTAGTTTATACCACAAAGACCGAATACCTTAGGGAGTGTTCGGCATCGCGAGTTTGGCCCTATATGCATCAGCTCCGAATCATTGTCTTTGGTCAAATGTTGGGTTTGCCCGGCTCCTGTGTTTTGGTGCCTTACGTTCCGCCTTGCCGGCTAAGGTAGCACCAAGAGAACTACTGCGATTGTGCCCTGGTTCATCCGGACGAGCACCTCAGTAGAGAAAGCCGAAAACTGACTATCATGATATAGCGTGAGACTGGTCAACCACTCGATGACCTGTGGGAATGTTAGAATTCCTCCGCCTTAACGAAGAGCCGTTTTCCGGCCAGGCATGTACGCACCCCGGAATCGGGAGAGTGCGGAGCCACCAGGGGCTATCTAGTAGCCCCACTGTCAAACTCCTATGGCTAAGTGAAAGTGCTAAAGCATTATAGTCCGGTTGCCTCGCTCGCTCCGCTATCACCTCCTTAATAGGACCAAGACGTTGGGTTAAGTGTGAACGCGTGTTTTTGCGAGCACCTCCGCATTATATGCGTGGGGGTTGAAGCCGACGACTGCAATCTTTCAGGTTATACACATGTATACATAAACGGCCGCCCAGGAGGCATCATATTACTTTCAGGCAAAAGTATAAATATAGCCTTATAAAAATTCATAAAAGCATTTCGCTTACAATGAGATTACATATCACTCAAACATAATATTTTTTGAGCACTGGGTCTCTATCAAACGAGCATCCTCAAGAACTTCTTCAAAGTAGTGCTCAGCAGCCTTTCGACCTATAGCCGAATCCCGCGCTGCAACATTGGTAGCATCCATCTCCGCCCAGTATGCCTTAACACGGGCAAAGGCCATCCGTGCGCCCTCTATGCACGCCGACCTCCTTCATCGCATTAATGCGCGGCACCACGTCAAGGAACTGCTGCACCAAGCTGAAATAGCTGTTCGGTTTTGACCTTTCCGGCCATAGCTGATCCACAACAGACCTCATGGAGAGTCCGGACAACCTATTTAGTTCGGCCCATTCGGCTAATTGGTCAGTCAATGAAAGTGGACGCTCGGGAGAATGGAATTGTCTCCAAAACAGCTGGTCTACTTCACGGTCCGTCTGACCCTGGAAGTACTTGGCCGCATCGGCAGCGCTCGCCGCCAAATCCATATACACATCCTCCGAACTCCACAGCCGATCCAGAGGGGCATACCGTGGATCTCCGAATTTCCTCCGCAACATAAAGGATTTCCCAGCTACAATATCCCCGGCTTCCCGCAGCTCCTCCTTCTTTGCCCTCATAGCAGAGCGGAGATCCTTTTTCGTCGCAGCAGCCTTCTCAAGGTCCGATGCCTTCGCTTGGTTTTCCTTTTCAAGAACCCGGCAACGGTCGGCGGCGGCTTTTAATTCTATAGCCATCTTGGCCATCTTGTCTCGGGTCTCGCCATGCGCGGCCTTCTCGGCTTGCAACTCTTCGGCCGCCTTCAAAGCAGCCGCATTACCCAACCTCGCTTGTTCCTTGGCTCGGGCAAGTTCTGCCCGCAAGGCTTCAACAGTGGCAGCTCCATCTGCAGTCACAACATATTAAAGATACTGGCATCATGCTGCTCTTCCTATGTGGCGTTTACCAGATAATGACACTTACCCTGTGCCTCGTCAAGCCTTTTGTTAACAAGCTCGATGTCGGCGTCTGCCGCATCCAACTGCCGTTCTAAATGGGCAAACTCGCTAGTCCGGCTAGCCACCGGAGCTTCCATCACCTGCACATAGAGGCAGTATGGTTATTACCTGGGAATATGATCCTCTGTTCGTCGTCGTTTCCGACGACAACCAGAGTCTCAGGGGCTACTATCTACACAGGGCACACCTAGCATGTGCAGGACTATCATACATTCTTTTACGTACCTCAAAGCCTGTTAGTAGACTCGTAAAAGCTTCATGCAATCCGCTTTTGGTGGACGATATTCTCTCCATCACCGTATTCATCAGCATACGGTGTTCATCTGAGATGGTCGCTCGCCCCACCAACTCCCTCAGAACATCCGATCGCACACCAGATGGTGCCGGACTCTTTTGTCTGCTCTCTTCGGGAGCAGGACACGGGGAGCTTCGGGGGTCAATGATATTATCTTATGGCCTCACCGGACTCGGAGAGGCCCTCCGCGACAACACTTCAGGGTCGCCCGCTTCTGGACCGGAGGAGTCTGGAGGAGGCGTTTCGCTCTCCATCATCTCTGGAAGAAGATCCCCCGAAGACGAGCTCATTTGAGAGGGGCTAAGGCCCGAACTGCAAAATATATGCGGTGGTTATTTTCTCAGAAGAAAAAGATGGCATATCTGAACTATTAAAAGTATTTCGGGTCACTTACAACTCGCGGGAAAATTGATCCCCCCGCGGACTTTGTGCGGCAACGGCGCCCCCCGAGGTAGGACCCTCTGTGGGAGACTTCTTTCCCGTTTGGAAGCTTCGGCTTCCGAATCCCCGGGCGCAGTACTTTTCCTCTTCTGGTCGTCTTCCTTCATGGAGACGCTCGCTCCCTCAGCTAGAATGGGCAGTGTTGGGGACCCGCGTCCGCCCGCATTATCCTCCACATTATCTTCCTTCAAGGGCTCCGGGCAAGGTGCGGTCTGAAGCATCTTTTCAAATACCGGATTTTCCAAACCCTCAGGGAGGGGGGCCGAACACCGAATCAACTCCGCCTTTATTAGCCAGTCCTGGTAAAAAAGCGAACTTTCAGAAATAACTTCGTAACAAAGGAGAGATAGTATGCTCGGCCGGAAGATGCCTTACCTATTCGGCGGCGCGGTTACTACTCAGGCCCATGTCCTCGGTGATTTCCGGACACTCCACCTGAGGTCCGAAGAATGACTTGTACATCTCCTCGTGCGTCAGGCCGAGGAAAATTTTGAATGACACGCGGTCCCTCGGGATTGAAGTCCCACAGGCGAAGAGGCCGGCATTTGCAAGGCTGGACTTGACGAACCAGCATAACTTGCATTACCGCAACCAAACTGAAATCTCCATTGAAGAGATCTCGAATGCGGCTTTGCAGTATAGGCACGTCCTTGGCTGGACCCCAGCTCAGACCTCTGCTGATCCATGACATCAGTTGTGGTGGAGGGCCCGAGCGGAAAACAGGGGGGCGCCCACTTGGCACTTCTAGGAGCCGTGATGTAGAACCACTCCTGTTGCCACAATTCAGACACCTCTGGGATGGAACCTTTGGGCCACGGAGCTCTCGTCATCTTGCGTATTGAGGCACCTCCACACGCTGCATGTTGCCCCTCGATCATCTTCGGCTTCACTTCAAAGGTCTTGAGCCATAGGCCAAAGTGAGGGGTAACCCGGAGGAAGGCCTCGCACACGACAATAAATGTCGTGATATGAAGAAAGGAGTCTGGAGCTAGATCATGAAAGTCTAGCCCGTAGTAAAACATCAAACCCCTTACAAAAGGATCCAGAGCAAGGCCTAGACCTCAGAGGAAGTGGGAGACGAACACGACGTTCTCGTTGGGTTCGGGGGTGGGGACGGCCTGCCCTCGGGGAGGCAGCCGATGCAGAATCTCGGCGGTCAGATATCTGTCCTCCCTCAACTTTTTGATGTCTTCTTCCGTGACGGAGGAAGGCACCCATCGGCCTTGAAGGCTAGATCCGGACATGACTGAAGGTTTGGAGCACCTGACCTGAACTTCGGGCATTCGAGCTTGAGGTAGGGGAAGGATTCAATTGAGCACGGGAGGGAAAAATAGAAGTCTTGTCCCCTTTATAAAGAGGGTGAATATCAAGCATCCTCTCTGTGTCGGTTTGGACTTGCCTATAATCTAGGAGTCCTAGAAGCGGTTGGGTTACCCACGCCCGTATTGATGAGAATCCCGGGATAAGGGGACACGATCTCTGCTTTAACAAGACGTGCCAAGGAAACCGCCTCGCATGACGCGCTGAGGTGGGATAATGAAACGACTCGGATAAAGGCTTGGCCGTGGTGTGTCACACTACGGAATACGTCAGCAGATTAGATTTGTGTAAATATTATTCTCTCTATGGCAATATGTGGAAACTTATTTTGCAAAGCCGGACACTATCTTCGTGTTCAAAATCTTCTATGAAGTACTTGGAGGAGGAACCCGCCTTGCAATGCTGAAGACAATCTGCGAGCCGGACTCGTCTTCATTGAAGCCTGGTTCAGGGGCTATTGAGGGAGTCCTGGATTAGGGGGTGTCCGGATGGCCGGACTATACCTTCAGCCGGACTCCTGGACTATGAAGATACAAGATTGAAGACTCCGTCCCGTGTCCAGAAGGGACTTTCCTTGGCGTGGAAGGCAAGCTTGGTGATACGGATATGAAGATCTCCTACCATTGTAACCGACTTTGTGTAACCCTAACCCTCTCCGGTGTCTATATAAACCGGAGGGTTTTAGTCCGTAGGACAACATACACATCAACAATCATACCATAGGCTAGCTTCTAGGGTTTAGCCTCTTTGATCTCGTGGTAGATCTACTCTTGTACTACCCATATCATCAATATTAATCAAGCAGGACGTAGGGTTTTACCTCCATCGAGAGGGCCCGAACCTGGGTAAAACTTCGTGTCCCTTGTCTCCTGTTACCATCCGGGCTAGACGCACAGTTCGGGACCCCCTACCCGAGATCCACCGGTTTTGACACCGACACCCACTATTATGGATTTCAAGGAATTTAACTATGAAAATTGCTCTTTGATTGATTGTATTTCCTTGTTGCAATCCGTGCTAAAATCTCCTCACGCTTATAGTCAAAATAAAGCATTCACTAAACATATCGTTGATGCCTTGATGCAATCTTATTAAGAAAAACTTGAATTGGAAGTTTTTATACCTAGAAAACTTTATGATGAGTGGGAACCTACTATTAAAATTAAAATTAAAAATTATGAGTTTTATGCTTTGTGTGATTTGGGTGCTAGTGTCTCTACTATTCCCAAAACTTTGTGTGATTTGCTAGATTTCCGTGATTTTGATGATTGCTCTCTAAACTTGCATCTTGCGAATTCCACTATTAAGAAACCTATGGGAAGAATTAATGATGTTCTTATTGTTGCAAATAGGAATTATGTGCCCGTAGATTTTATCGTTCTTGATATAGATTGCAATCCTTCTTGCCCTATTATTCTCGGTAGACCTTTCCTTAGAACGGTTGGTGCAATTATTGATATGAAGGAAGGGACTATTAGATTTCAATTTCCATTAAAAAAGGGCATGGAACACTTTCCTAGAAACAAAATAAAATTACCATATGAATCTATCATGAGAGCCACTTATGGATTGCCTACCAAAGATGGCAATACCTAGATCTATTGTTGCTTGTTATGCCTAGCTAGGGGCGTTAAACGATAGCACTTGTTGGGAGGCAACCCAATTTTATTTTTATCCCTTGCTTTTGTTCCTGTTTAGTAATAAATACATTATTTAGCCTCTGTTTTGGTTGTGTTTTTTGTGTTTAATTAGTGTTTGTGCCAAGTAGAACCGTTGGGAAGACTTGGGGAAAGTCTTGTTGAACTTGCTGTAAAAAACATAAACTTTAGCGCTCACGAGAACTGCTGTAATTTTTATTTGGAGAGTGATATTTAGTTAATTATTTTTGCAGATGATTAATAGATAAATTACTCGCGTCCAGCAATTTATTTTAGAATTTTTGGGGTTCCAGATCTTGCGCTAGCTTCAGATTACTACAAACTGTTCTGTTTTTGACAGATTCTATTTTTCGTGTGTTGTTTGCTTATTTTGATGAATCTATGGCTAGTAAAATAGTTTATAATCCATGGAGAAGTTGTAATACAGTAGGTATAACACCAATATAAATAAATAATGAGTTCATTACAGTACCTTGAAGTGGTCTTTTGTTTTCTTTCGCTAACGGAGCTCACGAGATTTTCTACTTTAAGTTTTGTGTTGTGAAGTTTTCAAGTTTGGGTAAAGATTTGATGGATTATGGAACGAGGAGTGGCAAGAGCCTAAACTTGGGGATGCCCATGGCACCCCCAAGATAATCTAAGGACACCTAAAAGCCAAAGCTTGGGGATGCCCCGGAAGGCATCCCCTCTTTCGTCTACTTCTATCGGTAACTTTAGTTGGAGCTATATTTTTATTCACCACATGATATGTGTTTTGCTTGGAGCGTCTTTTATGATTTGAGTCTTTGCTTGTTAGTCTACCACAATAATCCTTGCTGTACACACCTTTTGAGAGAGCCATACATGATTTGGAATTTGGTAGAATACTCTATGTGCTTTACTTATATCTTTTGAGCTTTATAGTTTTGCTCTAGTGCTTCACTTATATCTTTTAGAGCACGGTGGTGGATTTGTTTTATAGAAACTATTGATCTCTCATGCTTCACTTAGATTATTTTGAGAGTCTTAATAGCATGGTAATTTGCTTAAAATCCTAATATGCTTGGTATGCAAGATTAATAATAAAACTTTCATATGAGTGTGTTGAATACTAAGAAAAGTTTGATGCTTGATGATTGTTTTGAGATATGGAGGTAATAATATCAAAGTCATGCTAGTTGAGTAGTTGTGAAATTGAGAAATACTTGTGTTGAAGTTTGCAAGTCCCGTAGCATGCACGCATGGTAAATGTTATGCAATAAATTTGAAGCATGAGGTGTTATTTGATTGTCTTCTTTATGAGTGGCAGTCGGGGACGAGCGATGGTCTTTTCCTACCAATCTATCCCCCTAGGAGCATGCACGTAGTGCCTAAGTTTTTGATGACTTGTAGATTTTTGCAATAAGTATGTGAGTTCTTTATGACTAATGTTGAGTCCATGGATTTGACGCACTCTCACCCTTCCATCTTTGCTAGCCTCTTCGGTACCGTGCATTGCCCTTTCTCACATTGAGAGTTGGCGCAAACTTCGCCGGTGCATACAAACCCCGTGATATGATACACTCTTTCACACATAAACCTCGTTATATCTTCCTCAAAACATCCACCATACCTACCTATTATGGCATTTCCATAGCCATTCCGAGATATATTGCCATCAACTTTCCATCATGACACATTCATCATTGTCATATTGCTTAGCATGATCATGTAGTTGACATAGTATTTGTGGCAAAGCCACCGTTCATAATTATTTCATACATGTCACTCTTGATTCATTGTATATCCCGGTACACCGCCGAAGGCATTCATATAGAGTCATCTTTGTTCTAGTATCGAGTTGTAATCATTGAGTTGTAAATAAATACAAGTATGATGATCATCATTATTAGAGCATTGTCCCAAGTGAGGTATAAAAAAGGCCATAAAAAGATAAGGCCCAAAAAAAGAGAAAGGCCATAAAAAAGGCCATATAAAAAAAGAGAAGGCCCAAAAAAATGAGAGAAAAATAGAGAAGGGACAATGTCACTATCCTTTTACCACACTTGTGCTTCAAAGTAGCACCATGATCTTCATAGTAGAGAGTCTCTCATGTTATCACTTTCATATACTAGTGGGAATTTTTCATTATACAACTTGGCTTGTATATTCCAACAATGGGCCTCCTCAAGTGCCCTAGGTCTTCGTGAGCAAGCAAGTTGGATGCACACCCACTAGTTTCTTTTGTTGAGCTTTCATACATTTATAACTCTAGTGCATCTGTTGCATGGCAATCCCTACTCCTTGCATTAACATCAATCAGTGGGCATCTCCATAGCCCATTGATTAGCGTCGTTGATGTGAGACTTTCTCCTTTTTTGTCTTCTCCACATAACCCCCCTCATTATATTATATTCCACCCATAGTGCTATGTCCATGGCTCGCGCTCATATATTGCGTGAAAGTTTATAGGTTTGAGATTACTAAAGTATGAAACAATTGCTTGGCTTGTCATCGGGGTTGTGCATGATGAGAGCATTCTTGTTTGACGAAAATGAAACATGACTAAACTATATGATTTTGTAGGGATGAACTTTCTTTGGCCATGTTATTTTGAGAAGACATAATTACTTAGTTAGTATGCTTGAAGTATTATCATTTTTATGTCAATATAAACTTTTATCTTGAATCTTTCGGATCTGAATATTCATACCACAATTAAGAAGAATTACATTAAAATTATGCGAAGTAGCACTCCGCATCAAAAATTCTGTTTTTATCATTTACCTACTCGAGGACGAGCAGGAATTAAGCTTGGGGACGCTTGATACGTCTCCAACGTATCTATAATTTTTGATTGCTCCATGCTATATTATCTACTGTTTTAGACATTATTGGGCTTTATTATCCACTTCTATATTATTTTTGGGACTAACCTATTAACCGGAGGCCCAACTCAGAATTGCTATTTTTTGCCTGTTTTACGGTTTCGAAGAAAAGGAATATCAAACGGAGTCCAAACGGAATGAAACCTTTGGAAACGTGATTTTCTCATCAGATAAGATCCACGAGACTTGGACCCTCCATCAAGAAAGCCATGAGCCGGTCACGAGGGTGGAGGGCGCCCCCCTAGGGCGCGCCCCTGCCTCGTGGGCCCCTCGAAGCTCCACCGACGTACTTCTTCCTCCTATATATATCCACGTACCCCCAAACGATCGGGGACGGAGCCAAAAACCTAATTCCACCGCCGCAACTTTCTGTATCCACGAGATCCCATCTTGGGGCATGTTCCGGAGCTCCGCCAGAGGGGGCATTGATCACGGAGGGCTTCTACATCATCATCCAAGCCCCTCCGATGAAGTGTGAGTAGTTTACTTCAGACCTACGGGTCCATAGCTAGTAGCTAGATGGCTTCTTCTCTCTTTTTGGATCTCAATACAATGTTCTCCCCCTCTCTCATGGAGATCTATTCGATGTAATCTTGTTTTTGTGGTGTGTTTGTTGAGGCCGATGAATTGTGGGTTTATGATCAAGTCTATCTATGAATAATATTTGAATCTTCTCTGAATTCTTTTATGTATGATTGGTTATCTTTGCAAGTCTCTTCGAATTATCAGTTTGGTTTGGCCTACTAGATTGGTTTTTCTTGCCATGGGAGAAGTGCTTAGCTTTGGGTTCGATCTTGCGGTGTCCTTTCCCAGTGACAGAAGGGGGAGCAAGTCACGTATTGTATCATTACCATCGAGGATAACAAGATGGTTTTTTTATCATATTGCATGAAACTATCCCTCTACATCATGTCATCTTGCTTAAGGCGTTACTCTGTTTTTAACTTAATACTCTAGATGCATGCTGGATAGCGGTCGATGAGTGGAGTAATAGTAGTAGATGCAGAATCGTTTCGGTCTACTTGTCTCGGACGTGATGCCTATATACATGATAATACCTAGATATTCTCATAACTATGCTCAATTCTGTCAATTGCTCAACAGTAATTTGTTCACCCACCGTAGAATACTTATGCTCTTGAGAGAAGCCACTAGTGAAACCTATGGCCCTGGGTCTCTTTCTCATCATATCAATCTCCATCACTTTATTATTGCTTTGCTTTTACTTTTTACTTTGCATCTCTATACCAAAAATACCAAAAATATTATTATCATCTCTAACAGATCTCACTTTCGTAAGTGACCGTGAAGGGATTGACAACCCCTAAGCGCGTTGGTTACATTGAGCTATTGTTTTTGTGTAGGTATGAGGGACTCGAGCGTAGCCTCCTGCTGGATTGATACCTTGGTTCTCAAAAACTGAGGTAAATACTTACGCTACTTTGCTGCATCATCCCTTCCTCTTCGGGGAGATCCAACGCAGTGCTCAAGAGGTAGCACATCCCCTGCCCCACATTATGTGCCTAAAACCCGCGACGCACGGAAGTTCCAGTGGTTGGAAGTTCCGTACACCACCCCAGAAGTATCGGGATATCCAAAGAGAATACAGTCTCTCTGAACTCCTGAGAACTAGAGGGAGGGAGTCCAAAAGCTCCCAAGACCACCACACACCCCATAAACATTTCTGTGGTTTGATTCGAAGCTTGTGCACCAGACAAATACAAGAGGGTTTCGAGATGAGAGAGGCTTGGGTAGAACCTGAGCTAGGGGCAACACACTCGACAACACACAAGAACAACAACGAGAAAACTCAAACAGAGAGAAAAGACCAGACAACCACACAAAAGGAGATTAAGAATAAGTCCAACCTCTCTAAGAGAGGGCGGCGGACGAGTCCATCATGTTTGAGTATATGTGACTTGGCACTGCGAAGATTTTAACCTTGATCCCAACATCACAACTCTATCATTTAAGATACTAAGTCACAAAGTGAAAACATAGTAACTTTGAGAGTGTTTGGTTTATTTATGCATCATATAGGGTGAGATAACTCATGAGTTGAATGTCTCCCCCAACACATGCCTACGTCTAGACAAGACATAAAGTAAATGCATGGATGGCTACTAGATTTCACATAATGTTGTCAAGCTCCAAGATACCAAGTTCACGCCTAAGTTGACAAAACCTTGCTTCATCCAATGGCTTGGTGAAAATGTCTGGAAGTTGCATATCTGTACCAACATGAGCAATATCAATGTCACCGTTTTCCACACGACCTCTCAAGAAATGATACCTAATATCAATGTGCTTGGTGCGGGTATGATCTTTGGGATTCTCAGCAATATTGATGGCACTTTCATTATCACATAGGAGAGGCAAATGTCTATAGGTGATACCATAATCCTTCAAAGTTTGCCTCATCCATAGTAATTGAGTTGCACAACTAGCGGTTGCAACGTATTTGGCTTTGGCGGTGGAGAGGGCAACACAATTTTGTTTCTTCGAGGACCAACTTGCCAAGGAGTGTCCAAGAAATTGACATGCATCGGAGGTGGACTTACGACCCACTTTGTCTCTAGCCCAACCCACATCCCTGTACCCAATGAGATCAAACTTAGCATCCTTGGGGTACCATAGACTCAACTTTGGGGTGTGAACAAGGTATCTAAGAATATGCTTAACCGCCTTATGATGACTTTCCCTAGGGGAAGCTTGAAATCTAGCACACATGCATACACTAAACATGATGTCTGGTCTAGATGCACAAAGATAAGCAATGAACCAATCAGCGGTAAATAGATGGGTCGAAAGGGATACCGTTTGTGTCCTCGGTGAGTACAATTTTTGTTGGCATGGGAGTCTTACATGGACTAGAATCAAACACGCCAAACTTCTCTAGAATATCCTTGAGGTATTTTTCTTGAGACAAGAAAATTCCTTCTTGATATTGTTGAATTTGGAATCCGAGAAAGAACTTCAAGTCCGCATTGAGTGACATTTCAAAATTCTTGGTCATGGAGGCCGTAAAATTCTTGCACAAATGTATGTTAGGAGAACCAAAAATGATGTCATCTACATAGATTTTGCATAAGATCAAATCACCCTTGTCCCTCTTAGTAAAAATAGTGGGATGGATCACCCCTCTAACAAAATCATCATCGAGTAAAAACTTCTTAAGATGATCATACCAAGCACGAGGTGCTTGTTTGAGGCCATACAAAGCCTTGTGAAGTTTATACACATAGTCTTTGTGATCGGGATCAACGAGCCCAGGTGGTTGTGATACATATACTTCTTCTTGTAGAGGACCGTTAAGGAAAGCACTCTTCACATCCATTTGATGTAATGTAAAACCATTGAAAGCAGCATAGGCAAGTAATATGCATATAGATACAAGACGGGCAACGGGAGCAAAGGTCTCACCAAAGTCCAAACCTTAAAATTGTGAGTACCCTTGTGCCACTAACCTTGCCTTGTTGCGGATGATTACACCATTCTAATCTTGCTTGTTCTTGAAAATCCATTTTTTTCCAATGACATTGTGTTCCGTAGTTGGTCTCTTGACTAATGACCACACTTGGTTGTGTTCAAAACTATTCAACTCTTCTTGCATAGCAACGTGCCAATCATTGTCCATCAATGCATCTTGTACCTCAAGTGGCTCAAAACTAGAGATAAACGAGAAGTGAGCACAAAAGTTTGTCAAATGTTTACAAGTGACTCTACCTTCTGATATGCCGGTAAGAATCTGATCAACATCAACACGACCGGCCACTCGGGGCATGATGGAGGTTAGGGTCTTGCGAGGTTCAACTTCATGTCCATCATCCACATCCTCAACATATGGATCATTAATGTGTTGTGGAAGATCTTCTTCTTCATATTGCATTTGTTGAGGTTCATCATCAACGATCGCACTTTCTTGTTCTTGCCCTTGGTGGTGATCTTGCTGTTGAAGATGATCATGGGAGGAACTTGATATTCTTCTTGTACTTGAACTGCAGGCATTGGTTTAGCAATAGGAGCTTGTGGTGGTATGGGTGTTGAAGTGGTTTGGTGATGTGTGAAGCTTCCATCTTCTTCATCATCATCATGAGGTTCTTGTTCCATTGGGGGAAGAGCACCAACACCCATGGTCAAAATATCTTGAG
The DNA here is from genome assembly GCF_018294505.1 of Triticum aestivum. NCBI lineage: Eukaryota > Viridiplantae > Streptophyta > Magnoliopsida > Poales > Poaceae > Triticum > Triticum aestivum. The sequence continues at coordinate 436,480,792 of NC_057812.1, read as the reverse complement.
AAGAATCTTCTTCACCTACATCAGTTAGATCAACTTGCTCCCCATGGGATCCATTAAATTCATCAAACACCACGTCACAAGTTTCTACAACACATCCATTGGATTTGTTATAGAATCTATAGGCGGTAGAGTTTGATCCATAGCCTACAAATATGCCCTCAATTGTTTTGGATTGAGATTTTCCTAACCATTCTCGTTTGTTGAGGATGAAACATTTGCACCCAAATACACGAAATTACTTGGCATTTGGCTTGTTCCCAGTTAGGATCTCATATGGTGTCTTTTCCAATAATGTTTAGAGGAAGAGACGGTTTGATGCATGGCATGCGGTGTTGACAGCCTCGGCCCAAAAACTATGTGACGACTTGTATTCATCCAACATGAACCATGCCATCTCCACAAGGGTACGGTTCTTCCTTTTGGCTACACCATTTTGTTGAGGAGTGTATGGTGCGGAATATTGATGCTCAATCCCTTCATCACTAAGAAATTCTTCCAATGTGTAGTTCTGGAACTCGGAGCCATTATCACTTCTTTTTGCCAAGATTTCTTTGTCAAACTTGCGTTGTGCTTGCTTGGCAAAATCAATGAAAGTGATCTTCGTCTCGTTCTTGGACTTGAGGAAAAACACCCATGTATATCTTGAGTAATCATCAACAATGACAAGTCCATACTTTTTCCCACAAAGACTATCCCATGAAGGAGGCCCAAAAAGATCAACATGAAGACACTCCAAAGGCCTTGAAGTGGATACAATATTCTTGGGTGGGTGCTTTGATTGATGTTGCTTCCTGACTATGCATGCACTACACACACGATCTTTCTCAAAAGAGACATTGGTTAGTCCAAGGATGTGATTACCCTTTTAAGAGATCTTGAAGATTTCTCATGTCGACATGGGCTAGCCGGTGATGCCATAGCCACCCCTTGTCGGCCTTAGCCATTAGACAAGTTGCATGGAATGTGCTCTCTTTTGATAAGTCAACCATGTAAAGGTTGCCATCCAACTCTTCAACAAAGGCCACTTCGAGAGTATGTCTCTTAAAGACTTTCACATAAGTTAGTCCAAATAGTGTATCATAACCAATAAAAGCCAATTGACGAACATAAAGCAAATGGTATTTAAGGGATTGGACAAGCATGACATTTGCAAGCGACATGTCATTTGTGATAGCCACCCTGCCCAACCCGAGTACCTGTCCTTTTGATCCTCCACCAAATATAATGCTCATAAATGGTTGAATAGCTTCCATGAAGTCGTAGAGCAACTTGCTATCTCCGGTCATATGGTTGGTACATCCACTATTGATCACCAATTTGACTCCACCAGAGAAAGCAACCTACACACAATTATGACTTGGTTAGAGGCACCCATTTTGCAATGGGACCTCTCAAGTTAGTCACAAGGGTCTTTATCGATGTCAAAACCGGCGGATCTCGGGTAGGGGGTCCCGAACTATGCGTCTAGGATCGATGGTAACAGGAGACGGGGACACGATGTTTACCCAGGTTTGGGCCCTCTCTATGGAGGTAATACCCTACTTCCTGCTTGATTGATCTTGATGAATATGAGTGTTACAAGAGTTGATCTACCACGAGATCGTAATGGATAAACCATAGAAATCTAGCCTATGTGGGTATGGTAATGAGTATATGTGGTGTCCTTTCCGGACTATCCCCTTCGGTTTATATAGACACTGAGGGGATCTAGGGTTTACATGGAGTCGGTTGCATAAGAAGGAATCTTCGGTCGCCAAGCTTGCCTTCCACGCCAAGTAGAGTGTAATCCAGACACGGTGCGGTCTTCGGCCTTCATGTCTTCACAACCCATCAGTCCGGCCCATGGATAACGGGTCGGACGCACGAGGACCCCTTAGTCCAGGACTCCCTCTGTAGCCCCCGAACCAGTCTTCAATACCGAGGTGATCGGCACACATATTGTCTTCGGCATTGCAAGGCAGGTTCCCGCTTCAATGATCTCCAAGTAATGTATTCGGCCATTAATCCAATGTCGCCTCCTTGGCTTCTACGTGTTGAATAATCTTTGTCCTCCATGTGTCGAGCGAATGTGGAAAGTCAGGGTGTTTTTGCGAATAACACCCCATCCATGCGAGGAAGAGCGCCTATTTAAAGAGATTGGATCCTAAATCCATTCAGTGCTACGCAGAAGAAATCCCCAGAGACTGCTTAGGATAAACCATTCCAGCATGGCTAGTGTTCCCAGATCCTCCGCTTGTCCCGGCCTAGAGAAAGGCGAGTGGGAGAGGTGTTCCGTGTCTCATAGTCGATTGACGAAGTTGCAAACACAGGGATTCCTTCCCCATGCAGATCTAGTCCCTGTTCGAACGGGTCTAGCTTTTTTAAATGAGGGGACTCAGGCAGAGGACTTCCCCAATCTGTCCAGGGGAGAGCGAGTGTGTTTTGTCCCATACCTGCTAAGAGGTGTTGGATTTCCAATCCATCCGTTCCTCCGAGGGCTTCTGGAGTACTACGGCCTCCAGCTGCACAACTTCACTCTAGCTTCTATTCTGCACATTGCGGGTTACGTCGCTTTATGTGAACTTTTCCTGGGCGTCGAGGCTCATTTCGAGTTGTGGAGGAAGCTGTTTTGTCTCATCCCGTGCAATCACGAAGGGTCAATATTTGAAGTGGGCGGAGCCGAAGTATGGTGCGTCGCCGATACCGGATATCCATCCGGCACACCAAGGAAGGCATCTGATGAATGGCCCTCTGAATGGTTTTATATAGAGGATGTTGCGCTCCCCGACCCGGTTCAAAAGGGTCTTCCTGAATTTGCGTGCGTCCCGCTGAAGAAACGCCACAGTTGGTGTCCCCGGAGTCTTGAAGAGGAAGGTGGCACGGAGGTTCGCCAGCTGATGAGCAGGATAAAAGAGCTCACTCAGTCCTGACTCACAATAATCGAGGTTGTGGCAATTTCCATAGCGCGAGGGGTTCAGCCGCTCCAATACAGAGGGCTTCCAATGTGGCACTACAATGGGGAGGACGACGCCTCTCGCTGCAGCCGGAAAGGTCCGGATACCCCTGCCGCTTTGGCTAAAATATTAGCCGAACTGTTCAAAGGGGAGGAAAAGGAATTTCTCCGCATCAAATTTAGAGACGGGTACTCTATGTATAACCCTCCCAGCTGGGTAAGGCCCGACCCCTCTGTTTTTACTCCTTCCATCTCCGAATTGCCTTTGATAAACTTTTAACTTGTCTTCTTATGACAACACTAGCGAAAGGTCACCGAGGGATTTTATAGTCCTGCCCCACAGCCGGAGGATCACAACCGGTAGCTCGATCCCCGGTTAGAAGAGGATCCGGATATATTTGTGGTGCTTGCGGAGGGGGTGTTTTACCAGACGAGCTACGATGGCACAGAAGTGGCCATCATCGCCGACTACCCCGGTCTTCTTCCGGCTTCACACGTAAGTGATCCGAACACACCTTATTCAAAAAGAGATCTCTCCTTCCTTCTTACCCATCGCACTGTCTTGTGATCCAAAGGGGAAGGGTTCGGCGTGCCGTACTACTCCAAGGGTACCTCTGAAGAGAGCGTCCCCCACTCCAGGCGAGCCTTCCAAGAGGAAAGCAAACGAAGATACGACCGTGCCTTCATCGAAGAGGTATGAATCCGCCAACCTGCACCTGAGCAGTCACGTCCAACCATGACCTTCCCGTTATCCATGTGTCAGGAGAAAGATGCGCCAGACCGTATCCGGAGGTTCGAGCAGCCATACTTCCCGCAGCAGGATTCAAATCCTGCCATGAAGATGGGGGCTGATGTGGAGGCGAAGCCGGACTGTCCTCCAGCCGAGGACTCGGATGATGTATCCGTCACCAACTCAGAAGTGGAGAGTGCGATGAATCATCGGCACCACCGGGCCATTTTACAAGGCCCTGGCTTTTCAGAAGAGTCGTTTAACGCCTTCAACTCGGCCGATGCATACATTCGAGCTGCTCGAGATGGGATTAACAGGGCCACAAAGCAACATTGGAAAGATGTGCAGGTAAATTTGTTTGTTCTGACTATGATAACCATATGCCAATAGCCCCCGAGACTTAAAGGAGTTGGAACAAATGATTTAAGGATCAATGTATGACCAGGTGCTTACGAAGAAGAACACCCAGCTAGCTCAGGAGCTGGAAAAGTGTCAGCGCCAGCTGCTTTTTGCCAATGCCGAACTGGAGAAATACACGACATCTCCCGGTAATGTTTCCTTCTATCGAAAATTCATAATGATACACCGATAGTGCGAATCTGGGTGCTAATCTTTGTGTTCGGCCATTAGACCAAGTACGGGAGCAGCTGGACGCCGCTCGAAGCAAATAACGCGGAGCCAAAAAGCTACTAGCAGCGGGCGAGCATGTATTGACAAAAGTTGTCCAAGAGAAAAAGAAACTCCAGCATTTGAACTCCAAACTGGGCGAAGAACTGAAGGATGTGCGAGCTCAGCTAGCTGACTTTGTGAAGGAGAACAAGAAGTTGTGAGGCGGCATATTTATGTGGCCACTTTTGTTTTATAACAATTTTAGAGGTAACAGTAGCTGATATAGCTGTAATTGCAGGTGTTTTGACGAACCGCCCCGAAGAGGAGGTGTCCGGATCATCGAATGATCTTCTGCAAGGGCTGTCGCAGTTGCACGAGCAAGCTCGGCAGGCGATGCGGAGTGTAGCCAAGGCTTTATGGCCATCCGACCCCCCCCCTCCAGGAAGCATGGAGGAGCTGGTAGAGCTGTTCAAGGGAGCGCGGTGGCGTATCCGGCTGTGGAAGATATCGACATGCCGAGAGGGTGCGCGAGAGGCCTGGGCCATGGTGAAGACGCGATATACCAAGCTGGATCCTAATCACATGACTCATGTCGGACTGCTAGGGTCGAATGGGGAAGAAATTCCCGTTAGTTTAGTATATGACCAAGTAGAGGTGGCCGCCAAATATTCCCAACAGGATTGTAAGTTATATTGCATGTTGGAAGGTATAGAAGAGGAGGTGTTCGAGTCCAAGTGACCGTGTACTTTCCTTATCTAGCTGAATTGTATATCATTTGTCATGGTAGACCTTTTCGCTTCAACCTCCGGCCCCTAAGGTGCAGAGTGTTTCCAAATACCGTCGCAGCCGAATAGGCCGGGGTATGCCAGGAAAACTAGGCTTAGGGGTCATAGTTGCTTGAACATAGAAGTTGTATCCGGCTAGCTATGTTATATTACATTGATATCGTAAGAAACATCTTCCAGAGAGAATGGTTCCGTTAAGGGTTCCTTTCCATGGGTGTGCATGCATTTGATGCGCACGTACGAATTGTGGTGTGAGCACCACGATTTGTATAACTTCTGGGGGTGCACCATGGAGTTTAGTTTTAAAAACATCTTTAATTCACCGACCGAATATTCCCTTAAGAATGCTAGCTTTCGACTTCACCCAGTCTGAGGTACACATCCGGATGACCCGACAGTAACAATTGCAGAGGTGCTCCTTTTATGCCCTAGCCGAACTAACGGGAGCGTAGGGCATAAGCACAAGAGCCAGGCAACCCATCTTGGCGAAAACTTAAGTCATATCGATGCATATAATGGCAAAGAAAAGGTACATATGGAAAAACTCATATGTGAGGAGCTGTATGCTCATGGGATGACAAGAACTTCTATCCGAGAAGCCCCCAGGTACAAGTGGCATACATATTTAGAGATGTATATGCCAATGGCGTGTGGCCTAGCCGCACCAAAGCTTTAAAGAGAGAAAGAAGAAAGTAATCGAAAAAGAGAGAAAAAATAATGGAAACTACAGGGAAGGAGGGGACGAATAAGGGGTTTAGCGCTAGGCATAGAATCTCCGGAGTCTGGCCGCGTTCTAGGGGTTCGGCTCGAGGCGATTGTCTGATGCATCGCAAAGACAGTACGCTCCTCCGGTGAGAACTTCATCAATTATGAAGGGACCCTCCCATTTGGGCTTGCGTTTGTCCTTTTTCTTCTCCAGGAGGCGTAGAACGAGTTCGCCAGCGTTGTAAGTCTTGGCCCGTACTTCTCTGCTTTGATATCTTCGAGCCTCTTGTTGATAAACTGCTGAACGGGCTTTTGCGACATCGCGTTCCTCCTCTAGGGCATCTAGGTTGTCCTGCCGATCGAGCTCGGCTTCTCTCTCTTCGTACATACGCACACTAGGTGAGTCGTGAATAATATCGCATGGCAATACGGCCTCTGCACCATACACCATGAAGAAAGGTGTGTACCTGGTAGTACGGTTGGGCATGATCCGCAGCCCCCAGAGTATGGAGTCGAGCTCCTCAACCCAGTGCTTGTCTGATTCTTTCAAAGACCGCACCAGTATGAGCTTGATGCCGCTCATAATAAGACCGTTGGCGCGTTCGACTTGACCGTTGGTTTGTGGGTGGTAGACGGAGGCGTAATCTAGTTTAATACCCAGATTAGTACACCAGTTTTTTACCTCGTCAGCTATGAAATTGGAGCCGTTGTCGGTGATGATGCTGTGTGGGACACCATAATGGTGCACAACACCTGATATGAAGACAATCACCGGGCCGGACTCAGCCATTTTGACCGGTTTAGCCTCTATCCACTTAGTGAATTTGTCCACCGTAACCAGTAGATATTTTTTCTTATGGCTTCCCCCTTTAAGGGGTCCAACCATGTCGAGTCCCCAGACCGCAAAAGGCCAAGTGATGGGGATTGTTTTTAAGGCAGTGGGGGTCATATGGCTTTGATTGGCAAAGAGTTGGCATCCGACGCAACGTTGGACAAGGTCCTGTGGATCCGCTTAGGCTGTAGGCCAATAAAACCCTGTACGGAAGGCCTTGCTAACAAGGGCCCAAGCTGCGACATGGTGACCGCCGAATCCGGTATGGATTTCAGCCAAGAGCTGCCGCCCCTCCTCCTCGGATATACATCGTTGAAGGACTCCGATGGCGCTTTTCCTGTAGAGCTCTCCACCATGGACGTTGTAGGCCTTTGAGCGCCGGACAATGCAGCGGGCCTCATTCTGGTCCTTAGGAAGCTCCTTCCTATTAAGGTAGGCCAGGAAGGGTTCGGTCCATGGGGCAATGACTGCCATGATAAGATGCGCCGACGGTGTTATGTCGGTGTTTCCGGGATTCGAGGTTATGTTTCGGTCCAGACTAGTATTTCCGTTTTCTCCCTGCCACACCACAGATGGCTTAAAGAGCCTTTCCAGGAAGATATTAGGTGGGACGGGGTCGCGCTTAGCGCCAATACGAGCAAGAACATCCGCCGCTTGATTACTCTCTCGGGCCACGTGATGGAACTCGAGCCCCTCGAACCGGGCCGACATTTTTATGACTGCGTTACGATACGCTGCCATCTTCGGATCCTTAGCGTCAAAATCTCCATTTATTTGAGATATTGCAAGGTTTGAGTCCCCTCGCACTTATAGGCGTTGAATGCCCATGGACACAGCCATCCGGAGACCATGCAATAAGGCCTCGTATTCGACTGCGTTATTAGAGTCTGTGTATAGTATTTGGGGAATGTACTGGACGACGTCTCCGGTAGGGGACGTTAAAACAACACCCGCTCCTAACCCTGCCAGCATTTTGGAGCCGTCAAAGTACATGATCCAATTGGAGTATGTGCCGTACTCTTTAGGGAGTTCAGCCTCTGTCCATTCAATGATGAAGTCAGCCAGTACTTGGGATTTGATAGCTCGACGTGGTTTATATGTAATGTCAAATGGCAGGAGCTTAATGGCCCATTTGGCAATTCGGCCCGTAGCATCGCGGTTGTTTATAATATCATTGAGTGGTACTTCGGAGGCCACCGTGATCGAACACTCCTGGAAGTAGTGATGGAGCTTTCGGGATGCCATGAAGACCGCGTATGGTATTTTTTGATAATGAGGGTACCAGGATTTGCACGGTGTTAGGATAGTAGGTACATAGTATACTAGCTTCTGAAGCGGGAATTTATGTCCGTCCTGTTCTCGTTCAACGACGAGTACGACGCTCACCACCTGATGTGTTGCCGATATGTATAATAACATCGGTTCGCCGGCGTTTGGTGCGGCTAGGATTGGATTGCTTGCAAGAAGGGTTTTTATTTCTTCCAGTCCGGCTGTTGTCGCGTCCGTCCACTCGAAGTGGTCGGTTCGTCGTAGAAGGCGACAGAGTGGCAGTGCCTTTTCTCCTAATCTGAAGATAAAGCGGCTTAGAGCTGCCACGCAACATGCAAGTTTTTGAACTTGTTTAAGGTCTGTTGGTTTAGCCAATTGTGACAAAGCTCGGATTTTGGCTGGGTTTGCTTCGATTCCCCTATTGGAGACGATGAAGCCCGGCTATTTTCCAGCGGGGACGCTGAAGACACACTTTTCCGTGTTGAGCTTGATGTCATACGCCCTTAGGTTGTCGAATGTAAGATGTAAGTCGTCTATTAGTGTTTCCACGCGCCTGGTTTTGATGACGACGTCATCAACGTAAGCTTCTACTGTTTTGCCAATCTGTTTCTCCAGGCATGTTTGAATCATGTGTTGATATGTGGCACTGGCGTTCTTGAGCCCAAAGGGCATGGTATTGAAGCAAAATGGCCCGTATGGGGTAATAAATGTTGTTGTAGCTTGATCGGATTCCTTCATTTTGATTTGATGGTATCCGGAGTATGCATCGAGGAAACACAGTGAGTCGTGTCCTGCGGTGGCGTCAATGATTTGATCAATGCATGGAAGGGGAAAGGGATCCTTAGGGCAGGCTTTGTTGAGGTCTTTGAAATCGACGCATAGGCGCCAGGATTTTTCCTTCTTTGGTACCATCACTAGGTTTGCTAGCCAGTCCGGATGTTTGATTTCTCTAATGAATTCGGCCTCGACGAGTTTGGCTAGCTCCTCCCCCATGGCTTGTCGCTTGGGTTCGGAAAAGCGCCGCAATGTTTGTTTAACCGGTTTAAACCCCTTTAATATATTGAGGCTATGTTCAGCTAGCTTGCGTGGGATCCCTGGCATATCCAAAGGGTGCCAGGCAAATATGTCCCAGTTGTCGCGTAGGAATTCTCGTAGTGCGAAGTCAATTGTTGGGTTCAGTTGAGCTCCGATGGATGCTGTCTTCTTGGGGTCCGTTGGGTGGACCTAGAATTTGACTATTTCTTCTGCCGGTTTGAACGAGGTGGATTTGGGGCGTTTGTCGAGGATCACATCGTCCCTATCCACTGTGGAGCGTAGTGCGGTTAACTCTTCGGCCGCGAGGGCTTCGGATAGCGCCTCCAGGGCCAGGGATGCGGTTTTGTTTTCCGCATGGAGTGCTATGTCCGGATCACTGACGAGAGTGATTGTACCGTTTGGTCCAGGCATTTTGAGCTTCATATATCCGTAATGAGGTATAGCTTGGAAGCGTGTAAAAGCATCCCGCCCAACAGGGCGTGATATCCGCTGGTGAAAGGGGCCACTTGGAAGGTTATTTCTTCTGACTGATAGTTCTCCGGTGATCCGAATACCACGTCAAGTGTGATTTTTCCCGCGCACCGCGCCTCCCAACTAGGAATAATTCCCTGGAAGGTTGTGTTACTTTATTTGATGCGGCTCCTGTCTATTTCCATTTTGTGGAGTGTGTCCTCATAAATGAGGTTTAGTCCACTGCCGCCATCCACGAGGACGTTGGTAAGTCGAAACCCGTCCATGATGGGACTGAGTACTAACGCGACTGGCGCTCATACTGTTCTGTACTTTGGTTCGTCACCGGCGTTGAATGTTATAGCCGTGTCATTCCATGGGTTCATTACAGCGATTTGGCAGACTTTGTTGAGCTCGCGAAGTGCCCTTTTGTGCTTGTTATTTGAAGCGAATGTCTCGAAGACTGTCAATACTCTTGGGTCGTCGTCTTATGGGGGGTGTTGTTCTGGGGCATCCTTGATAAGGATGTCCTCACCGCTCTTGGCTACCTGTCATAGTATCCAACATGCTCTAAGGTTGTGGGTTGCCACGGTATCTATTGTTGTATGTATTTTGCATGGGCCATCAGCCACCCTTCCAGGACGGTGTCGTGCCGCATAGTGGCTTTGTGTTTTTGATTGTTGGACTGGGCGTGCCACGAGGGTACGCTCTTTTCGCCTGTAGGGGAGGTTGGGTTGGGGCTGGTGGTTCCCAGCGAGCTGCCCGAGTTTCCTAGGCGCTTTCCATCGTGCAGTATTTTTGTACGATGGTTGCTAAGTCAGCAAATTTTAGTATCCGGCGGTGATTGATGGCGTTGAGGATTCCTTCGTCCACATAGTTTTTGCAGAACGTTGATATTGCGCCCTCGTCACGACAATCTTTTACCTTGTCTTTGACAAGGAGGAATCTTGCCCAAAAGTGGTGGACCTTCTCCTGAGATTGCTGTTTTATGCTCATGAGAGCCTTTATGTCCGGGTGGGTGGGTGGAATTAAATCCGAACCCCGACCTAACCGGTTGTCCGGAGTCCGACGACCTTCCGGACTAGATAGTCCGGGTTCTGGAATATCTTCTCATTGTTTGGAACCGTCGTCCGATGCTATGTTCGAAGGGCTGGTTGCGTCCCTTCGCGGGTGAATATCCGGCTCTTCATGAATGGTGATCCGAAAATAGTCCATCTTCAATATAGAAGAAGACTCACCGTCCTGCTCCATGACTACCGCGATTTGGTGGGTGACCGGTGGAGTTTCAGTTTCTCCCTGATTGGTTTTAGGCCCGATCTGGTCATAATCTGTGACGATTCCCAAAGCGGCGATGTGATCTAGGAGCTCATTTAAGGACGAAAGCTCGACCGGATCCATCTGCCTGGAGTGCTCGGAGTTGATGCGAAGGGGATTTTCGATGGCCCGAGAGGTCATCGTCGGCTCCACAGTCGAACGGGCGATCATAGTAAAGTCGCCCAACCGGAGGGTTTGGCCCGGGGACAAAACTACCCCTGCGATAATGTTGTCTCTAACGACAAGGTGAGCCATCGATCCTTTCATCGACGGCATAGTGGAACTCTCAATGAAAGCACCAATGTCCGTGTCAAAACTGGCGGATCTCGGGTAGGGGGTCCTGAACTGTGCGTCTAGGATCGATGGTAACAAGAGACGGGGACACGATGTTTACCCAGGTTCGGGCCCTCTCTATGGAGGTAATACCCTACTTCCTGCTTGATTGATCTTGATGAATATGAGTATTACAAGAGTTGATCTACCACGAGATCGTAATGGCTAACCCTAGAAGTCTAGCCTATGTGGGTATGGTAATGAGTATATGTGGTGTCCTTTCCGGACTATCCCCTTCGGTTTATTAGACACCGAGGGGATCTAGGGTTTACATGGAGTCGATTACATAATAAGGAATCTTCGGTCGCCAAGCTTGCCTTCCACGCCAAGTATAGTCCAATCCGGACACGGTGCGGTCTTCAGCCTTCATGTCTTCACAGCCCATCAGTCCAACCCATGGATAACAGGCCGGACGCCCGAGGACCCCTTAGTCCAGGACCCCCTCAGCCTTAGGGACCCAAATAGCATAGAGTCAGAATGCATTACGGGGACCAAGAAATTTTGCATACACTTTTCCATCCTTAGTTTTACGAAGTACATAGGATGGAGGCATGGACTCTTTTGGCTTGTTGAGAGTGGGCATGCCCCTAGTGGCCTTCCCACTCACAACCTTACCTTTCTCCTAGTGCCCTTCTCTAACAAATGTTTCCTTGAGAGAGGAGGTGCACTTTTGAGAAGATGTCTTCTTTTTGCTTGAGCTTGGTTCAAACCCGAGCCCTTCCTTGGCAAACACTTCATTGTGTTGGCTCAACACCTCATTGAGGTTCTTTTGTCCTTAAGCACATCTCATGAGTCCTTTCTCGAGTTGTGCCTTTAGAAGGCGATTCTCCTCAAGAATAGATGCTAGGTGACCACTAGAGTTAGTAGTACAAGCATTAATATTGATAATAGGAGAAGAGTAAGCCTTGGCTAGGGTTTCAAGATAAGTAAGCTTGAGTGTCTTAAAACTCTTTGTAAGAAGGGTGAGCTCTTCTTCCTTAGTCTTGAGGGACACGGATAGAAGCTCACAATCCTTAGAGAGAGAAACATGAGATTTCACAAGCTTACTTTTCTCACTCATCAACTCCTTGCAAGAGTCCTTAGCCTTTTTCAAAGCGGCAAGTTCTTTAGCATGAACATCAATGTTTGCACCAATTTTTAAGCATAGTTCATCATTTTGTGCTTCCTCGTATTAGACTTTCTGCTCAAGGATTTCAGATTTTTCCTTTTTCTCGGTGACGAGGGTTCCGAGTTCCTTAATAGTGACGGTGTGCTTACTCACCATCTCCATAAGCATACGAAACATAGTGAGCTTCTTTCCTTTGAGGGAGCACATGACTTTATCTAGTTTAGCAAGCATATGATCATCTATATCATCATCATCATGATTATCCTCCACATCAAGATACTCATCACAAGGAGTAGACGGAGTAAAAAGAGGAGGGTTTGACCGTGGGGTTACCTTGAATTTCAGGAGAGTTTTCGTCCTCTCCATCTTCTACCACAACCTTTGCCGTTCGGCACTTGTGAGCGTTGACCTTGTAGTCTTTCATGTAGTTTAGGTGACAACATCACCACTCTTGTTGACTAGCCTCAAGGTGTTTTGAGAGTCTTGAGCTACTCAGACAACACCACTCACATCATCCGGATCAGGTTCTTCATGAGAAACCATTGCTTTCCCATCTCTCTTCTTGCTCTTGGAGTTCAAAGGATTTGGCAACTTCTTCTTGGGTAAGGTCTTGGGAAACCTTGGTTTATCTTCTATCTTCTAATATGGGCAATCCTTGGAGAAGTGGTTTGTTTCTTCATAGTTGTAGCATTTTCTTACTTTCTTCTTCTGGAATCTTCCCTTGAATTTCCCCGGGCTAAACTTCTTGACAAAGAGGGCAATGTATTCATATGAAGGGCTCTCATCGGAGTCAATCTCATCACCATCTTCATCATCTTCTTCTTCTTCACTTTGTTCTTCTTCACATACATGCTTGGCCTTCAATGCAAGATTGATCTTTGATGTCGAGATACCATGCATGGCAAGATGTTTTGTAGCATTTGCCTTTGACTCTTCAAATTGTTGAAAAGTGGATATGATGTCATCCGGACTCATTTCCTTGAATCGGTGGTGTTGTGTTATGTCCCAAACCATTTGGTGATGATATGGAGCAAGAGCATGAAGTAAGTTGTCCACGAGAAATCGCTTAGTCAAGTTGAATCCATCTTGTGTCTTGTCACAATCACAAGACTCGATGTTGGCGGTGAGAGTCATGAGACGCTCAAGGAGCTGCTTGGAGGATTCACCTTTATCCATACAAAAGTTTTGCAATTGACCCTTGGAAATTTCATTTTGAGCAAGCCTGAGAGTTGAGGTACCGGTCTCGGTCCTCACAATGCTATCCCACAATTCCTTGGCACTTGTGATGTGTATGTAAGGTCTCCTTTTCTTATCATTCATTCCTTTTCTTATGCACATGATTACGGTGTAGTTGAGATACTTGTCATAAGTTTATCTTGGAGTGAGATTCTTTGGGTCAACAGGGTTGTAGCCATGCTCCAGAATGTCCAACATTTCATCATCGGCGTACCTAATATGCTCATGCATACCAACTCTCCACAAAGCAAAATCAGAACAATCATCAAGCAAAGGAGGCTTTCCTCCAGGGTTATACTTAGGCTTCTCAACTTGAGGTCTAGCATACAGCCATGGAACACTAGTTTATCATTGCTAGGAGGTTGTTGGGCAAGTGAAGGAGTAAGCACAGTTGGCCTCGAGGCCGCACCACCCAAAAGTGGCGCGAGCATCGTGATTAATGTGGCTAGCCTCATTTGGACCAAGGCCTCAAGAGAAGCATCAAGCTCCTCTTTTTTCTTAGCAACGACCCGTTCTAGATCCTCAGAAGTGAAGGCCTTGACTTCCGAAGAAGCATTTCCCTTCTCCTTCGGATCTACAATAAGGAGCGTCCCATCGGGGTTCATCTCCCTCTAGGGCGGTTAAGCCACAAGAATAGAGCACGAGGCTCTGATACCAATTGAAAGGATCGAGATGGACCTAGAGGCGGGGGTGAATAGGTACAATTACAGACTTTAATTGTTACTTAGCAATTTTTAGGCAATAATGCGGAATATCAAAGTGAGCCTAACAATTGCAAGTATGATGCTAAGAGCTAAGCAAGATAAACAAGTGACACAAGCAAGTGAGTAAGCAAGCACAATATGATATAAGTAAAGGCTAAGAGACAAGTAACCACAAGTATAGAGTTAGGGTTAGGCAACTCCGAGAGACAAGGATGTATGCCAATGTTCACTTCCTTGGAGGGAAGCTACGTCACCGTTAGAGAGGTGGATGTTACCACGAAGGCACACCAACGCCACGAAGGCTCACCCTATTCTCCCTTTGAGACAACACCGCGAAGGAGTTTCTCAACCACTAGTGGTAGACCTTGGGGTGGTCTCCAAACCCTCACAAACTTTCTGAGGGAAATGATAAGGGTCGATTCCTCGTCGGAGCATTCCTACCGCCTAGGAGTCTCTAACCTCCAAGAGTAACAAGATGCACCACAAAAACAAGGGGAATCAACTTTCGCTTTGGTGAATGTGTAGATCGAGCACTTCTCCTTTGCTTCCCAAAAGATCAAGAGCTTTGGGTGGCTATGGAGGGAGATCTCCAAGAAATCGAGGTCTGAAAAATGGAGGTGAGAGAAATGGAGTCGTCAAGTTCTTCGTGAGGAGAAGAAGACTATTTATAGGTGGGGATAGAATCTGGCCGTTGGAGGCAGATTTCTGCGTATCCCGGAAGTTCCGGCCATGCACGGAAGTTCCGGACCCCGGAAGTTCCGGCCAAGTTCCGGGCTACACAGAGAGTTTGCATCAACTCAGTAGTACCCCGGAAGCTATTGAAACAGGGGACGAAAGTTCCAGAGTCCGGAAGTTCCGGCCAGGGTCCGGCGAGGTTCCGAGCTACACAGAGAGATTGCACAAAAAGAGCAGTTTCTCTGGGTAACCCGGAAGCTTCGCGGACCCCTGCCAGACCTTCCAGTCCTCAGAAGTTCCGGCCTGAACAGAAGCTTTGCACTGTGAGATTTTTCAGATCAATGTGAGAAAGTAAGTTGATTCCTCGAATGTTTTTATTATGCACCCCCTCTTAATAGTGCGGCTGCCCTAAATACTCAAGACACAATAAAACACTATGGAACTCTGTTTTTCTTGGGCACTCCGCTTTTCCTTTTTCAATAAGAGAGGGAAAAACCATCCATGCTTCACTTTAACTTAATCAGTGTTGTTTACACTAGAGCATGTGGTTAGAAACACAAATGAAGTTGTCATAGATGTCAAAAACAATTTAGTGCAGCAATGCACTTTTCACCTATGCTCACCCCCTACGTTCCCGATAGTTTGGCTAGGGGATAAAGGGAGCACCTCTGTGATTGTTACTTCCGGGTCATCCGGGTTAGTACTTTAGACTGGATGAAGCCAAAAGCTAGCCATCTTAAGAATATATTTGGTCGGCAACGACGGAAGTGAAAATTTAGGTTCACTAAAGACCATAGAGTTTGAAAACTTTCCCCATACTAAATCCTCAATATTTTCCTCCCACATTGATCGGAGTTGAGGTTTCACGATCATGGTATCCATGTTAGCCTAGGAAAAGGAACTTATAAAGGAACTATTTTTTCCTAGAAGATGTTCCTTACGTTAAAAATTAATATAACATATCTCTCTGCATAGCTTTGACAGGATCAGTACCTCAGACTGGGTGAAGCCGAAAGCTATCCATCTTAAGAATATAATTGGTCAGCAATGACAGAAGTGAGAATTTAGGTTCACTAATGACCACAGAGTTCAGGAACTTTCCCCAGACTAAATCATTAATATTTTATTCCCACATTGATCGGATCTGAGGTTTCATTATCATGGTGAACATGATAGACTAGGAAAAGGAACTTATAAAGGAACTATTTTTCCCAGGAGATGTTTCTTACGTTAAAAAGTAATATAACATATCTCTCTGCATACCTTTGCTTATAAAATCGTATGGCCGGATTGCCTTGTTTGCTGTAAATCTTTGCCCACATAAAGGCTTTATAAAGTAGGACAAACACCCCCCGGCTACTGGCCGAGGAGGTTGAAGCCGATGGTCAGCCAACAAAGTTTTGTACAATGCAGATCCGAGCATTAATGATGTAAAGTACTTGGATACATAGAATCATTACACAAAAATTGTGAGTAAAGTCAATTTACTGCAGCCCATCTTTGAAAGAGTCAAGGGCACAATCTCGCTCAGACAAATGAGCAACTGACATAATGATCTCATAATCCCCTATTGGCATTGATTTCCTATCTATTAAGCCAATTGGGGCCGACCTTGGCGAGCCCAGCTTTCGCTAGCTCTAGCTCCTTTAAGAGATCTTTATTCTCTTTCTGAGAAGTTTGTGTTAAACACAACAAAATTTTCTGTCAAATGGATATCAATCCTTAATTCGGACATCCGTGCCCACATTAAGGCTCGAGGTCTACTGGGCTTCACGATTATCATTTACAAATATTAAAGGGGCATTTTGATCCCCTAATCTGGTGTTGCCACCCGACCAGTGGCTCTGGAGCTACTGCATTGCCTATTCAATGCAGAAAATGAAAAGTGTTCAGTGTTCGGTTTGACCGAGTTATGGGCAAACGTGTCTTCAAACAACAATAGGTACTATCTGGGACTTATCCGGCATCAAGCTAATATATTACAGTGACTTCTCAAAACCCTCTCTCAAGGGTCCGTCCATCGATCACTATCTCCTCTAATATATTACACTGTATTTCTATTCCTAAGTATGTTGTAGAGCTAGGAGTTGGTCCTTAGGCCGATTTCGCGAATCGACCTGAGTCTCAGGGGCTACTGGGATCGACAGTTTTTAAGTTTTCCTTCAGGTGCATGTCGAACATTGAGCGGACACCCACCTTGAGGGCTACTGGCTATATATCTTGGCAGAGAATACACTTCACAAATTGGAATTAAATTCACAAAAATCAGCCCACGGCCGAGGTGGTGTACCACCTCAAAAGTAGTTTGACATAAAGCTCGAATGCAAGTGGTTGGCTCCATAGAGGGCATTTCCGGCATTAAGCTCGGTTGGACTTCTTCAACCTTTTCAAGACCGAGGTAATCTATGACACCTTGGAGGCAGTCCGGCGTTGGTGCTCGGTTGTGAGAGTACAACTTGGATATAGTCCGATGTTGGAGCTTGGATACAGTCCAGCATTGGAGCTTGGATGCAGCCCGACATTGGAGCTCGGCTACAAAAAGAAACCTCAGATGCAGTCCAGCGTTGGAACTCGGCTACAAGAGGACATCGCCGCTCGTGAAAAGCTTCAAACCCGAGGTGTGGCGTAAAAAATAACAAGGCATTGATAAAGGCTGAAGACCTAAAGGGGCTCCTCGGATGCCCGACGTGTGAACTCTTCGGATTTAGGTCGGTAATCAAGATCGAAGATGGGAAGATTTGTTGAACCGGTTTTCAAGACCGACGACCGAAAATGAAGAATAGTTTGAAAGAATCGAGGAGCATACTAAACTTGAAGACCAGTTCAGGGGGCTACTGACGGTGTCCTGGACTACAGGGTACTCACCACATCGTCTCCTGACTAGATGGATCGGGCCGAGGACCCCCATGGCGGTTCTCTCATGGGCCAGTTCGGGCAGCCCATGCCGCTTACAAGGAAGATTCCACAAGACTTGGCGCCCAAGCCAAGGACTCTCCTAAACCTTAGGCCTTCAGTACATTATGTAAACCGAGGCCAGGCTAGTCAATAGATCAACTCATATTCATTATAACAATCTCGTGGTAGATACATGTACTCTGTACTATCCCCCATATGAATACAATCAAAAGCAGGACGTAGGGTATTATCTCTTCGAGAGAGCCCGAACCTGGGTAAAATCCTGTGTCCATGTTACCATCACTCCAAGATGCCTAGCTTAGGACCCCAACTATGAGATATCCCGGATTTGACACCGACACCTGCCCCTCCAGGCGCGCCCTGGTGGGTGGTGGGCCCCTTAGTCACCTTCCTGACTTCGTTTCCCTTCCATCTGCTTGTGTCCCAAGATCAAAAATCTTTATATATTCTCCTAGACGATTTGACCACGGTATCACGGAGAAATCCTTTGTTCTTGTTTCATGTTGTTTCTCTGTGAGATCTACCAAGCCAGGCATCATGTCTTCTCCCTCCTCCAACAACGTAGAAGAAGATGCTTGGTTGATGAAGATGGAATTGAAAAGAGAGGGAACAAAGGAAGCTACTGATACATCGCCGTCGTATCTATAGTTTTTGATTGTTTCATGCCAATATTCTACAACTTTCATATACTTTTGGCCAACTTTTATATTATTTTTGGGACAAACACATTGATCCAGTGCCCAATGCCAGTTCATGTTTGTTGCATGTTTTTTGTTTCGCAGAAAATCCATGCCAAACGAAGTCCAAACGCGGTAAAAATTTACGGAGATTTATTTTGGAATATATGTGACTTTTGGGAAAAAGAATCAATGCGAGACGATACCCGAGGGGCCCGCAAGCCTAAGGGGCGTGCCCCCTACCCAGGGTGCGCCTGGCAGGCTTGTGGTCACCCTGTAAGGCAGTTGGTGCCCTTCTTTCACTCCAAGGAAGATAATATCCAGATAAAAATCGTGTTAAAATTTCAGCCCAATCAGAGTTATGGATCTCCGGGATTTTAAGAAACGGTGAAAGGCCAAAAAATAGGAGCGCAAAAACAGAAGGAAACGGAGAGAGAGAGAGAGGGAGAGAGAGAGAAATCCAATCTCGGAGGGGCTCTTGCCCCTCCGCCGCCATGGATGCCAAGGACCAGAGGGTAAACTCTCCTCCCATCTAGGGGGAGGCCCAGGAATAAGAAGAAGGAGGGGGCTCTCTCCCCCTCTCTCTCGGTGGCGCTGGAACGCCATCGGGGCAATCATCATGATGATGATCTACACCAAAAACTTCGCCGCCGCCATCACCAACTCTCTCCCCCTCTATGCAGAGGTGTAACGCCTCTTCTCCCTAGTGTAATCTCTACTTAAACATGGTGCTCAACGCTATATATTATTTCCCAATGATGTATGGCTATCCTATGATGTTTGAGTAGATATACGTTTTGTCCTATGAGTTGATTGATGATCATGATTGGTTTGAGTTGTATGTTTTATCATTGGTGCTGTCCTATGGTGCTCTTCGTGTCACGCAAGCATGAGGGATCCCCTCTATAGGGTTTGCAATATGTTCATGATTCGCTTATGGTGGGTGGCTTGAGTGACAAAAGCACATACCCGAGTAAGTAGGTTATTTGTGTATCGGAGTAAAGAGGACTTGATACTTTAATGCTATGGTTGGGTTTTACCTTAATGATCTTTAGTAGTTGCGAATGCTTGCTAGAGTTACAATCATAATTGAATATGATCCAAGTAGAGAAAGTATGTTAGCTTATGCCTCTCCCTCATATAAAATTGCAATCATGATTACTGGTCTAGCTAGTTATTGATTTCCTATAGACAAATAACATTCTTGTGACAAAAAGCTCTCTACTAAAACTAACTTAGTTGTTTTTATATAAACAGCCCCTAGCTTTTATTTACGTGTTCTTTATTATCTTGCAAACCTACCCCGTCGCACCTACAAAGTACTTCTAGTTTTATACTTGTTCTAGGTAAAGCGAACGTCAAGCGTGCGTAGAGTTGTATCGCTGGTCGACAGAACTTGAGAGAATATAAATTCTACCTTTAGCTCCTCGTTGGGTTCGACACTCTTACTTATCGAGAAAGGCTACAATTGATCCCCCATACTTGTGGGTCATCAAGACCTTTTTCTGGCACCGTTGCTGGGGAGCAATAGCGTGGGGTGAATATTCTCGTGCGTGCTTATTAGCTTTATCACTAAGTATATTTTATTTGCTTTTCTAAGTTGTTATCTGCTACCTCTTGAGCTTGCGTTGGATTTCCCCGAAGTGGAAAGGATGATGCAGTAGAGTAGCATAAGTATTTCCCTCAGTTTTTGAGAACCAAGGTATCAATCTAGTAGGAGGCCATGCTCAAGTCCCTCGTACCTGCACAAAACGATAGCTACTCGCAACCAGCGCGATTAGGGGTTGTCAATCCCTTCACGGTCACTTACGAGAGTGAGATCTGATAGATATAATATTTTTTGTATTTTTGGTATAGAGATGCAAAGTGAAAAGTAAAGGGCAAAGTAAAAAAGCAAAGCAAGATTAAAGTGATGGAGATTGATATGATGAGAATAGACCCGGGGGCCATAGGTTTCACTAGTGGCTTCTCTCAAGAGCATAAGTATTCTACGGTGGGTGAACAAATTACTGTTGAGCAATTGACAGAATTGAGCATAGTTATGAGAATATCTAGGCATGATCATGTATATAGGCATTACGTCCGTGACAAGTAGACCGAAACGATTCTGCATCTACTACAATTACTCCACTCATCGACCGCTATCCAGCATGCATCTAGAGTATTAAGTTAAAAACAGAGTAACGCCTTAAGCAAGATGACATGATGTAGAGAGATAAATTCGTGCAATATGAAATAAACCCCATCTTGTTATCCTCGATGGCAACGATGCAATACGTGCCTTGCTGCCCCTTCTGTCACTTGGTAAGGACACCGCAAGATCGAACCCAAAGCTAAGCACTTCTCCCATGGCAAGAACTACCAATCTAGTTGGCCAAACCAAACGGATAATTCAAAGAGACTTGCAAAGATAACCAATCATACATAAAAGAATTCAGAGAAGAATCAAATATTATTCATAGATAGACTTGATCATAAACCCACAATTCACGGTCTCAACAAACACACCGCAAAAAGAAGAAGATTACATCGAATAGATCTCCACAAGAGAGGGGGAGAACTTTGTATTGAGATCCAAAAAGAGAGAAGAAGCCATCTAGCTAATAACTATGGACCCGAAGGTCTGAGGTAAACTACTCACACTTCATCGGAGAGGCTATGGTGATGTAGAAGCCCTCCGTGATGATGGCCCTCTCCAGCGGAGCTCCGGAACAGGCCCCAAGATGGGATCTCGTGGATACAGAAAGTTGCGGCGGTGGAATTAGGTTTTTGGCTCCACCTCTGTTCGTTTGGGGGTACGTAGGTATATATAGGAGGAAGAAGTACGTCGATGGAGCTTCGGTGGGCCCACGAGGGTGGGGGCGCGCCTGGGGGTATAGGGCGCGCCCCCCTACCTCGTGCCCACCTTGAAGCTTCCTTGGCGTAGGGTCCAAGTCTCCTGGGTCATATTCGGGAAGAAAATCACGTTCCAGAA
Organism: Triticum aestivum; assembly: GCF_018294505.1. NCBI lineage: Eukaryota > Viridiplantae > Streptophyta > Magnoliopsida > Poales > Poaceae > Triticum > Triticum aestivum. The sequence goes on along the minus strand of NC_057812.1, from coordinate 436,459,508 downwards.
AGGTTTATTCCGCTTGGACTCCGTTTGATATTCTGTTTCTTCGAAACACTGAAATAGGCAAAAAACAGCAATTCTGGGCTGGGCCTCCGGTTAATAGGTTATTCCCAAAGATAATATAAAAGTGGAAAATAAAGCCCAATATAGTCCAAAACAGTAGATAATATAGCATGGAGCAATGAAAAATTATAGATACGTTGGAAACGTATCATTATCTATCTTTAGTTATGGATATGGAACATGAAATACCAAAAAAATTAGGTGTACTTGCTACTCATGGAGATGGGGAACCTCCTAAAACCCTCGATGCTCGTTATGTGAAAAATCTTGAACACTACTTTGGTAATCCTGATAAAACCCCGTTCAACTTGATAATGGGAGACACGTTGGATCAATGTGAATACTTTAGGGATTATCGCTTGACTGAAAAAGGGAAACTCTTATGGGATCAAATTCATATGTTGCATTGGTATGCTGGGGAACTATGCTCGAGATATGATTATACTTGTTGCTCTAGGATGAAGGCTCCACACCTTCCCTTTTCTTGCAAATATAACTATAATGAAACCTTGGCTTGTTATGCTAATGGTATATATGATTACTATGATGTGGAACAAATAGAATAATTCATTGCTTTTAAGGGTGCTTATGAAATTGAATCTTTGTTTGAAAAGTGTGAAAATTATGATGATGCTGTTTACAGACCTGGAAATTATGCTATACTTAAATATTGCTATGAGAAATATGAATATAATGCCGATATTAATGAGTTTATTGAGAAAGTCTCTGCTGTCCATGAAGATAATTATATTTTGCAGGAAACTATGGGAGAAGAAATTGATGACACTGTGAGCTCATTGGATAAAAAAGATGAACGAAGGATCGTGAGCTCAAATCATACATTGTTTAATCTCCCTTTGTGATTATCGAAGGATGAATGCTATGATAATTACTATTATCCCTTGGATTCATTTGAAATATCCCTTTTTGATGAAATTGATGCTTGCTATGCTTGTGGACATGATGCCAATATGACTTATGCTGGAGATGAACTTGCTATAGTTCCTTATGTTAAGAATGAAATTGTCACTACTGCACCCAACCATGATAGTCCTATTATCTTTTTGAATTCTCTCAACTACACTATACACTACTGCAGGATGCTGCTAACGCGACACTATGATCAGAGACCCTTCGACGAAACTATGTGCGATGCCATAATCACAAACGGTGGTGTAAAATAACCGTCAAAAAAGGTGCAAAACATTTGTGATGGAGGACGCATCAAACATGGTTCAGATTTTAGTTGCGTGTGCGATGTAGGGCACACGACTAACCCGTTCAAACTGTTTGCGATGAGGAAGAACAACATAAACGGGCAGCCATATCAATATGTGTGCGATATACGACATACAGTTTGCTCCGATGAACCGTTTGCTATTAGGGAGTGCAACATAGACGGTTATCCAGATTAATGTGTGTGTGATATAGGGCATCCGGTTCACTCGGACGAACTGTTTTTGATTAGCGAACGCAACAGAAATGGCTCAACTTAACAAGATGTGTGTGATACGTGGCAAACAACCGACTCAGATGAATTGTTTGCGATGAGAATTTACAACACAGACGGTTAATACAGTTAGTTCGTGTGCGATTCTGTGTGTACAAAAAACTTTGAAAAATGCAAACTAGTTGCTTGCGATGGCTAGGAGTATCGCACACGATGCGTCTTCGAGTACTCGTGTGCGATGATTAGTAAGTTACACATGCATTTCCTTATGTTAACACTTGTGTGATAAATAACACGTTACACATGGCATCAGATACGGTATTCGGGTTGTGTGTATGCTCCACTTAGTCTTCCCACGCTCGAGTGAATGCTTCCCGTGTTCCACATGGGTGAATTGTAAAATCCATGCCTATTCCCTCACTGGTTTCCCGCTACCAGCTAACGGCTTGCTGCATATAACCCAGGGGGCAACACACCACCACGACACTCTGCGAAGATCTAGTCCTCACCCATCTACCATTATTTATTCCAAGCATGCCAGACAATGACCAAAGCTTCAATGTCGACGCCTACCCGCGTTACATCTTCGACGAGGAGAACGAGCCGGAGCAGGTCGGGGAGCAAGAGCTTCATCGGCCGGTGCAAGCACCATGGCTCATCGGCAGCGATATCGGTGTCACAGTCCTTGGGAGCACAATCGACATATTGCAGAGGAGGTGTGATGACCAGTTTGCCATCCACCGTGCAAAATATCTAGAGCTGCTCGGTGGCATGATCGATGACCCACCCGAAGAACCGCCGTCGCCAGTGCTCATCGAGAGCCTGATGCCCCGCAAGGAATGGGCAGAGGACCTCTGCGATTCAGTCAAGACAAAGGCAGCCTGCAGCTTCATCATTGCCCGCGGCGGCTGTGTCAACCTCGATCCCGATGATGTGGTGGCTAGGCTCGAGGGCATCCTTGGCGGAGTTGACGTCCCTAACGAAGTAGAACACCGCCAACGTGATATCTTGAGGATGCAGGTGATCGAAGGAATTTGCTACCAGGCCAGAGACATGGAAATGGAGAGGTTCCGCGGAGTTGTCATGCGCGCGATTGCACGCTGTCAAGCTCTTTTGGAAGAGGCCCAGCAGCCCCAAGAGCCTCCCAGCGCCAGCAGCTCCGTAGGCAGAGGCGGGTCGGGACACTCGGAGTGAACGGCCGCAAGGGTGCTATGCTGATCATGGAGTCCGAGAAGACCATCGTCGGAAGGCTGCCAGCTTAGCCTTTTAGCTTATATTTCATTATAATTGTATGCATATGTAGGTCGTGAGTGCTCTGGGCCTTGCCGCATTTGGCATTTTAAATTATCCTGAATATGTAAGACAATTATTAAGAATTAGTAACCATTGCCATTGTAACTTTGCCTCAATGGCGAGTAGAGCGCGTGCAAGGAAGCCAGAGCGGAGCGTGCCGCGGCCGCCTCAACGGCGAGCAACCACGTGGTCAACCTTCTACCATCAATAAATTTTGACCTTGTTTCTCGTCACATTGCTGATTACAATGCAATAAGTAATTGCAAATCTGTTCACACCTATCAAACTAATATGTGTTCACACTTAGCACCGAGCTATAAAAACTACCCACTCGAAAATTACTTCACAGTTCCTCTCCTCATCACCCAAAAAACTGTTTTTTCTGTCAAGTCATTCCGCCATGACCAGTAGGAGGATTTTAGGGTGGACATATAACCAGGCAGCAAAGACCAAGGCCGCGGAAGCACTAGAGAGGTCCCGCTGTGAAGCCGCAGCCGCAGCAGAGATGTCCCGGCGTGTTGCGGAGCCCTCGAACGAGCTCTCATGGGACGCGAGGGCTCTCACGAGCACATTCATGGTGTCGGCCATCACGACGAGTCAGCGTTCCTGAAGTCCTTCGCCGGCGACGAAGACATTCTTGCTGGCGTCACTATGCAGCAGAAGCTGGTCGACGGCTTGATGAAGCTGCTCAAGATCAGCGATGCCTCGGTTGACAAGGCGATTGGCCTCGTCAAGCAACTCATGGATGACAATGCGAAGCTCCTCAAGTTGGTCGCCGAGAAGGAGGAGGAGGCCGCCAGCTGGAAGATGCTGCATGAGCAGAGCAGTGCCTCGGAGATGACGCTGAAAGCGGTCGTCGAGGAACTGATGGGTGGCTTGAGGAAGCTCCGGATCGAGCGCGAGTAGGAGGTGGAGGAATCCGTGGCTGATTTCAAGCAAAGTCATGAGAAATTGAAGTAAGAGCTGGAGGATTTCGCCGCCCGGTGATCCATCGACGAGTAGAGACAGTAGTGACCCAGATCGTTGTCTGCAATTTCCTTCTTCTCTTGCCCCGGTGTCTTCCGGGCTTTGCCGCATGTGGCATTTTAAATTATTCGGAATATGTAAGACAATTATTATCTGCACCATTGTAAATTTTTCATCGTATTATCCGTTGCCATTTTATTTGTGGTCGTATTATCCGTTACCCTATGTGGCAATTTAAACTAGGGCGGAATACAAGTTGAAAACATGAACAAAGCAAATGCTGCCATGGGATCACAAGCAAACACCCTCCGTCCAGGTGCTTTAATTAACCCATTAATGGAGAAGTTTTGAGCGAGGCGGGCGGTGGCTGGTGCATGGAGGTCAAAGAGCTCGCTTCCCGGTGAGCATGGGCGGCCTTGCTGCTCGCACGTGTCCCGTCGAGCCTGCGAGGTGGACAGGATGCACGCGTCCCGTTGAGCCTGCGTGGCGGACTGCTCGCACGCGTCCTGTCGAGCCTGCATGGCGTACTTCTCGCGGTCGTCCCGTCTAATCAAACAGCTGCACGCATGCCACCGAGTATGGTTAAATTTTGACACGGTAAATATAATACAACTGTTTGCGATATTAAGGTGTCAGCTTTTTGTTTCAAAAAGGACTTCGTTGGCTACTAATGTGTGCGCCTCTTCTCAAAATGGACGATTTTTTACCACGACATATATGTGCCATGTCATGAAACCATGCTAAGTTTCATGTTTTTTGGGTGACTTTTTGATTTACTGGGATTTAAAAACCGAGATTCTCATTGTTTCAGGACGACGACAAGTTTGTAATTCATTCTCATTCCCTAAACGAGACCTAAACATGCACCCAATCACACATGTACGATTTCCCACCCATTTTGCTTCACTGGAGCATGTGGTTGTAGTTAAAATTTGAATTATGGACTACATTAAATGCATAGAAAACTTAGTAATTAGTAATACATATACAATAGCCAAACGAACCCTGGACAGTTTCAAATTTCATCCCGACACTCCTGTTATTCTATGTTGCCTGTAGAAAACAAAGTTCAAGGCGAGAAGAGGCAACGATTATCGTTTCGCCCACAAGAGGGGCATGTTTCCCTACCGGAACCACGAGGGTTGCGACAGGCTCTGGTTTGTAAAAGGCTTGTAATATAGCTTCGTCCAAATTGGACAATTATATGTACCATGTAGTGACACCATGCCAAGTTTCATGATTTCCTGGTGAGTTTTGGATTTACTGATATTTAAAAACCGAGATTCGCAATGTTTGTGGCCAAGCCAGGACGGCGAGACGGTTGAATTCGTTCCCATCCGTTCCATGGGACCTAAACATGCACCCCAAGGAAACATGTACGTTTTTTCCAGCCATTTTGGTGCACCGGAGCATGTATTTGTAGTTCGGATTTGAATGATGGACATTAAATGCCTAGAAAACTCATTAATGAATAAAAAAGGTCAAACGAACCCTGAATAATTTCAAAGTTCAGCGCGAATCTCCAGTTGTTCCGTGTTGCGTGTAGAAGAAAATACGAGGCTAAAAGGGGGAGTGATTATCGTTTGGCCCACAAGGGGACACGTTTCCCTATCGAAACCACGGGGGTTCTTGCGACAGGCTCCGGTTTGTAAGAGGTTTGTAATAAAGCTTGGCCCAAATTGACAATGTTTTTACCACGACATATATGTGCCATGACGTGACATCATGCCACCTGTGATGACTTTCTGGTGAGTTTAGGATTTATGGGGACTTAAAAACCGAGATTCGAAATGTTTGAGGACGAGCCAGGACACCGGTACGGTTGTAATTCGTTCCCATTCCTGGCATAAGACCTAAACATGCACCCAAGGACACATGTATAATTTTTCAAGCCATTTTGGTGAAATGGAGCATGTATTTGTAGTTCAGATTTGAATTATGGACATTAGGAAACTCAATTAGTGTATAAAAAGGCCAAACGAACCCTGAATAAGTTTAAATTTTAGCACAGATATCCTGTTTTTCCATGTTTCTCGTGGAATAAAATACAAGGCGAAAAGAGGCGGTGATTACGTTTCGCCCAGAGGGGTACACGTTTCCCTATCAAAACCACAAGGCTTCTTTGAGAGAAGTGATGTCTACTACACAACCTTCTTCTTGTAGACGTTGTTGGGCCTCCAAGTGCAGAGGTTTGTAGGACAGTAGCAAATTTCCCTCAAGTGGATGACCTAAGGTTTATCAATCTGTAGGAGGCGTAGGATGAAGACGGTCTCTCTCAAGCAACCCTGCAACCAAATAACAAAGAGTCTCTTGTGTCCCCAACACACCCAATACAATGGTAAATTGTATAGGTGCACTAGTTCGGCGAAGAGATGGTGAAACAAGTGGTATATGGATAGTAGATAAAGGTATTTGTAATCTGAAATAATAAAAACAGCAAGGTAACTAATGATAAAAGTGAGCGTAAACGGTATTACAATGTGTTGAAACAAGGCCTAGGGTTCATACTTTCGCTAGTGTAAGTTCTCTCAACAATACTAACATAATTGGATCACATAACTATCCCTCAACATGCAACAAAGAGTCACTCCAAAGTCACTAATAGTGGAGAACGAATGAAGAGATTATGGTAGGGTACGAAACCACCTCAAAGTTATTCTTTCCAATCAATCCATTGGGCTATTCCTATGAGTGTCACAAACAGCCCTAGAGTTCGTACTAGAATAACACCTTAAGACACAAATCAACCAAAACCCTAATGTCACCTAGATACTCCAATGTCACCTCAAGTATCCGTGGGTATGATTATACGATATGCATCACACAATCTCAGATTCATCTATTCAACCAACACAAAGGACCTCAAAGAGTGCCCCAAAGTTTCTACCGGAGAATCATGACGAAAACGTGTGCCAACCCTTATGCATAGGTTCCCAATGTCACGAAACCCGCAAGTTGATCACCTTAACATACATCAAGTGGCACGTGGTATCCCATTGTCACCACAGATATCCACGGCAAGACATACATCAAGTGTTCTCAAATCTTTAAAGACTCAATCCGATAAGATAACTTCAAAGGGGAAACTCAATCCATTATAAGAGAGAAGAGGGGGAGGAGAAACATAAGATCCAACTATAATAGCAAAGCTCGCGATACATCAAGATCGTGCCAAATCAAGAACACGAGAGAGAGAGAGAGATCAAACACATAGCTAATGGTACATACCCTCAGCCCCGAGGGAGAACCACTCCCTCCTCGTCATGGAGAGCACCAGGATGATGAAGATGGCCACCAGAGAAGGATTGCCCCCTCCGGCAGGGTGCCGGAACGGGTCTATATTGGTTTTTGGTGGCTACGGAGGCTTCTAGTGGCGGAACTCCCGATCTATTCTCCATTCTGGAAGTTTTAGGGTATATGGAGTTATATAGGCAGAAGAAGCACGTCAGGGAAGCCACGGGGGCCCCACGAGGTAGGGGCGCGCCCTAGGGGGGGCGCGCCCCCCCACCCTCGTGGGCAGCTCCCGTATCTTCTGACGTGGGGTCCAAGTCCATCAGGTGTGTTTCCTTCCAAAAATAACTTCTCCAGTTGATTTCATTCCGTTTCGACTCCGTCTGATATTCCTTTTCTTCAAAACACTGAAATAGGCATAAAACAGCAAATCTGGGCTGGGCCTCCGGTTAATAGGTTAGTCCCAAAAATAATATAAAAGTGGAAAATAAAGCCCAATATTGTCCAAAACAGTAGATAATATAGCATGGAGGAATAAAAATTATAGATACATTGGAGACGTATCAGGCATCCCCAAGCTTAATTCCTGCTTGTCCTCGAGTAGGTAAATGATAAAAAGATAATTTTTGATGTGGAATGCTAGTTGGCATAATTTCAATGTAATTCTCCTTAATTGTGGCATGAATATTCAGATCCATAAGATTCAAGACAAAAGTTCATATTGACATAAAAATAATAATACTTCAAGCATACGAACAAAGCAATTATGTCTTCTCAAAATAACATGGCCAAAGAAAGCTATCCCTACAAAATCATATAGTCTGGCTATGCTCCATCTTCACCACACAAAATATTTAAATCATGCACAACCCCGATGACAAGCCAAGCAATTGTTTCATACTTTTGATGTTCTCAAACTTTTTCAATCTTCACGCAATACATGAGCGTGAGCCATGGATATAGCACTATAGGTGGAATAGAATGGTGGTTGTGGAGAAGACAAAAAGGAAAAGATAGTCTCACATCAACTAGGCGTATCAACGGGCTATGGAGATGCCCATCAATAGATATCAATGTGAGTGAGTAGGGATTGCCATGCAACGGATGCACTAGAGCTATAAATGTATGAAAGCCCAACAAAAGAAACTAGTAGGTGTGCATCCAACTTGCTTGCTCATGAAGACCTAGGGCAAATCTGGGCTGCGCCTCCGGTTAATAGGTTAGTCCCAAAAACAATATAAAGGTGGAAAATAAAGCCCAATATTGCCCAAAATAGTAGATAATATAGTATGGAGCAATCAAAAATTATAGATACGTTGGAGACGTATCAAGAATCTAAAGTTTTTGTAAGAGGTTTGTAATAAAGCTTGGCCCAAATTGGACAATGTTTTTACCACGACATATATGTGCCATGACGTGACACCATGCCACCTTTGATGACTTTCTAGTGAGTTTAGAATTTATGGGGACTTAAAAACCGAGATTTGAAATGTTTGAGGATGATCCATGACACGAGTACGGTTGTAATTCATTCCCATTCCTGGCATGGGACCTAAACATGCACCCAAGGACACATGTACAATTTTCTAGCCATTTTGGTGAACTGGATCATGTATTTGTAGTTCAGATTTGAATTATGGACATTAAATGCCTAGGAAACTCAATTAGTGTATAAAAAGGCCAAACAAACCCTGAATAAGTTTAAATTTTTGCACGGATATCATGTCGTTCCATGTTGCCTGTAGAAGAAAATACAAGGTGAAAAGAGGCAGTGATTACGTTTCGCCCACAAGGGGGACACGTTTCCCTATCGGAACCACGAGGATTCTTTGATAGAAGCTCCGGTTTGTAAGAGGCTTGTAATAAAACTTGTGCCACAATGGTCGAAAAAATTCCTCGACATATAAGTGCGATGTCGTGACAGCATGGCAGGTTTCATGATTTTCAGCTTAGTTTTGGATTTATGGGGATTTAAAAACTGAGATTCTTCTCATGAAATGTTTCCAAATAGCACATGGTTCACTCACAAAAGCCGATATTCAATGAAAACTTCGTGGAAACCATATTTTAAAATTTCATAATAATCTGGAAAAAATGCGTGATGTTAAGAAGGTGATGTTTTATTACAACACAAAATTTCAAGTTGAAAAACATTGTGAGATGTGAGCTATGAAAAAGACAAATTGCGCCCTGAATAGTGACATTACTATTCGGCACTATTCAACACTGATTTTGTCTTTTTCATAGCTCACATCTCGTAATGTGTTTCAACTTGAAATTTTGTGTGGCAATAAAACATCATCCTCTTACATCCCGCATTTTTTGAAACTTCAAAACATCTTTTTCTCGTGGTGTTCACCGGTTTCCACCGAATGTTGGTTTCCGTATGATATCCCCCCCCCCCCGCTGCGCGCGTGATCTGAGTCCTGCGTACTGACTGGACAGAACCCAAACCCCACGGATCGTACGTGTGCACCATTGGATGCTCCCAGATCAAACGGCAACCCCGAGCCCTATCGACAGCACATGCAGTACATGGGTAAGCATTGTGCGCATGTGTCATGTAGCTCACGCTTCCTTCTCTATTAGGTTTTCATTCAAAATAGGCTAGTGTTTCTCGCCACTCCTCTCATCAGTTTCCCGCCTCTTCTCCTAGATATGCATGATGTAGATGTTCATTTAATTCTTATAGCTCAACTCATCCAAAATCAATTAGTTTTATAAAAAACTATTTTAAGATTCATGGAATTGTGCATTGTAAAGGTAAAAACAAAAAGTAAAAATTCATTTAGAAAAAAAGTTTTGAGAAATTAAGATATGGAAGATTCTAGAGAACAAAGGAGAAGTGCTTGTGTTTTGAGGTTTGTGCATTATGCTTAAGTTCAACCATGGAGTCTTCTAGATTGTACATGTGGCAGAATCTGGTGGATTTGCCATCTCTGTACCGTTAGATTGGCTTCATCCAACGAGCAACTTTCATAGTTATTCGCACACTATATAAGTGTATAGATGTATAGATGTATATAGATGTGTCCCATGCTAGACAAAATAAAGTTTGAACGCATGCGTGGGACTACCCCCCCCCCCCCCCCGCCGCCGCCTCAAAGTTGGGAAACTGACATCATAGGTATTGAACCAAGCTTGCAGTCGGGTACGGTGTTCGGTTTGTAATGTAGCTGGCGTGGCCCATCAATGTTGTGCATTTAGGATTTAAACACATCATACACCATCGTACCCATACATATTTTCAGGCTACATGTAGTGTATACGGGGTCTTCTGATCGACCACGTCTCCCTTGTGTGGTTTTTTGTGACGACACGGATATCTGTGGGCTCCCCGAGTGTATATATATCATCCCTTTGACCGATAATGAGGGGTATGTGTTGGCCATGAATGGATTCCTACTAGTTCATGTTAGGGCCGGTCACCGTCAAATGTCGGTCAACCAAAGCTCGAGCTCATGCGTTGTCAGGATTCCCTCCCAGATGCTCGGATTGCTGGGTTCGACCTACATCAAACCCTGCGTACGTATCTCGTCCTTAACTACCTTGCCTTCATGGTTGTTGTCTGTATCAAGAGGTAGACACCACATCCAAATTGTACATTATTCTATATTGAAAACACACATCACCGCTTCCCAACGTACATCATTTTGGGCCGCATGCAAGAGGTGTTGGTTTTGTGGTCCCTCTCATGCGATTTTTATGATGGTTCAATCTATCGGCCCAAGCGGTTTATCGACAACAACAACTGTCATTTGACCAAACGAAAGATTCATTGGTCCGTCTTATGGTAGGTCATGGCGACATGCATGTATGACCAAAGTATCGATCATTACGTGCAGCCGCCCCGCTGACACGAAGTGGGAGGTGGTGGGCCAAGCATCCTAGCTAGGTACGACATTATGTCATTATATATATCCTAGATAGGTGGTTGTTAGGTGCTTTCGGGTTTGCGAGGCAGGTGCCACCAAAGTTATGTATTGTGTATTTAAAGTTTTAAACATCCCCAATATTCGTACATATATTTGGCCACTTCGAGGTGGTTCTTTACTTCTATCCCATCTCATCGATCTTCAATGACGCGCCCAACCGTGGGCCCGCGGGGTCAAAGTTGTGCATTGGAATTTTGAACATCACAGACCACCCTTTTCACTCATATACATTTGGGCCACATGCTGGTGTGGCTGTCTTTTAACCCTCTCTAACGTTATTTTTTGCTGCAAAGACTCTGATGACCCTCAATGGACATGGGTATAATATCTTAACCGTGTGTGATACAAGTGCGATGTGAATCACCTCGACTACACAAGCGCGAGCAAATTAAGGTGGAGGTACTTGCTCAACCGTGTGCGATGCACATGCACTGAAATCACCACGACCACGCAAGTGCGAGCAAATTAAGGTAGAGGTACTGGCTCAACCGTGTGCGATGCAAGTGCGCTGAAATCACCACGACCGCGCAAGTGCGAGCAAAGGGTGGAGGTACTGGCTCATCCGTGTGCGATGCAAGTGCGCTGAAATCACCACGACCGCGCAAGCGCGAGCAAAGGGTGGAGGTACTGGCTTAATCGTGTGCGATGCAAGTGCGCTGTAAAACCACCACCTATGCAAGCTAAAGGCGGGTAAGTTTATTTGGAAATTAGGACAAACCGTGTGTGATAGACCAGCTAGCTAGAAATATAAAAACAAACTACCCGCCTTGAGCGTTGCAAAAATCGGCGGATCCTCACCACTTTTCCTTATTATCCTACACACATATTGTTATTGGACTGTGCGAGATCTTGGGCACTCCCGTCCCGCATCAATTCCTTTACCCAAATTTTAGTAGCCGTCGTACTTCAACCTCCGCCCACACTCCTCCAACACCGACCTTATAGTAAAATTGCAGTAGCCGAGGCATTTGAACTGTCTCCCTCCCTCGTTCACCACCATTACTAAAATTTTCAGTAGCCGCGGCGTATCCTCAAACACCACCACCCCCTCCACAGTCCCCCACCCGTCCCCTCCCCCCTCAAACCCTAGCTCGCGGCCGCCGCCGGCGCCGCCGCCAACCCCTGCCGGTCTTCCCGTTCCTCCTAGCTTAGATAATAAAGTTCAGGTTACCCAGTGATTCCCATACCGTCGCCCCACTCCCCTGAGTTTTTAGATGAGGCCTGCGGTGTCCCTCCCCGCTAGATCCACATCCCCTGCTCTAGAATGTCGCAGCCTAAGCTCGACCACGTATCCCGGGGACCCCGGCCAGCGTTCAGCCGAGAAGAGGTTTATCATGGCGTCTGCAGCGAACGTTGGCGAGGTGGCCGCCGTTCGCCCCGACCTGTTGATCCCGGAGCAACACATCACCATGGAAGTCGGCGAAGATGTTGACTATGTTGCCATGCCGAAGGCTTCATCTCAGCGGTCTAATGTACTACTGTATCTCGAGAAAGCTGGCTACGACATCAAGCTCATTGTCAGTGTCAAAACTGGCAGATCTCGGGTAGGGGGTCCTGAACTGTGCGTCTAAGGATCGATGGTAACAGAAGACAAGGGACACGGTGTTTACCCAGGTTTAGGCCCTCTTGATAGAGGTAATACCCTACGTCCTGCTTGAATGACTTTGATGAGTATAGGGGTTACAAAAGTTGATCTACCACGAGATTGTAATGGCTAAGCCCTAATTATCTAGCTTGTATGATTATGATTGCCTCTACGGACTAAACCCTCCAGTTTATATAGACACCGGAGGGGGATAGGGTTGTACAGAGTCGGTTTACAGAGAAAGGAATATTCATATCCACACGCCAAGCTTGCCTTCCACGCAAAGGAGATTCCCATCCGGACACGGGGGAAAGTCTTTTCTCTTGTATCTTCACGACCCATTAGTCCAGCCCATGTTCCATAGCCAGGACGCCTGAGGACCCCGCAGTCTAGGACTCTCTCAGTAGCCCCCGAACCAGTCTTCAATGATGATGTGTCCGGCGCGCAAATTTTCTTCGGCATTGCAAGGTAGGTTCCTCCTCCGTAGATCTCCAAGCATCTAAACCAAAGGACGGTATTCGGATCTCATCTTCGGTCTTCGGTCTTCGGCTCTACATTAAATGTTATATCATGCGGCTTCTGCGCCATCGCCGCTCCAGCTCCCACGTGTCAGACGAATACGAAGGATCCAAGAATTTTTACACATAACACCCGGGCCGTGTAAGGAAGGCGTCTATTTAAGGAGATTGAATCTCAGATGCCATTCCAAACTAGGCGGAAAATCCTTAGAGCTTGCCACAAGAAACCACACAAACATGGCTAGCGCTCCCAGTTCTTCTTCCCACCCCCACGGTCCGCAAAAAGGCGATTGGGAGAGTTGTTCTGTATCCCACGCTCAGCTGACCAAGCTCCAGATGCAGGGATATCTCCCCCATGCGGATCTAGTCCCCGTTCGGGCGGGATTAACCTCCTTTACTGGCAAAGCCCTGGCGGAAAATTTCCCAAATCCTTCAGAAGCGGAGCGAGTGTGCTTCGTTTCCTTTTTATTAAGAGGCGTTGGATTTTCAATCCATCCTTTCCTCCAAGGTCTCCTAGAGTACTATGGCCTCCAAATGCACAATCTTACGCCAGGCTCCATTCTGCGCATCGCGGGCTTCGTCGCCCTTTACGAGCTGTTCCTAGGCTGTGAGGCCCATTTTGAATTATGGAGGAAACTTTTTTGCCTCATCCCTCGCTCCCAAAAGGGATCCATATTCGAGGTGGGCGGCACCGAAGTGTGGCGTATAGCTGGGACAGGATACCTATCCGGCACTCCAAAGAAGGCATCCAAAGAGTGGCCCTCGGAGTGGTTTTATATTGAAGACGTCATTCTATCTGACCCAATCTGATGAGGCCAACCTGCATTTTCCAATGCTTCGTTAAAGAAGTGCCACAGCTGGCGCCCCAAAGCCTCGAGGAGGAAGACAGTGCGAAGGTTCAGATGCTAATTGACAAGATAAAGACACTCGCCCAATCCGGACTGCCCATAATTGAGGTAATGGTGATTTCAATAACGTGGGGGGTTCAGCCACTCCAATCCAGAGGACTCCCCATGTGGCATTACAACGGAGAATACGACGCATCACGATGTGGACATAAGGGTCCGGACAACTTTGCCGCCTTGGCTACCATGCTGGCTGATCTTTTTAAGGGGGAGAAATAGGAATTCGCTCGACCCAAGTGTCGAGATGGATTTTCCATGTACAATCCTCCCAGCTGGGTAAGCCTTTGCCCAGTAATTTTACTCAATGCTCCTCCTGAGTCGTACCCAGCTGAACTTAACCCCACCATTTGTTGACAGGAATGGAGGAAAGTTGTCGCGGAGATTTATAGCCCTACCCCGCAGCCGGAGGACCATAAACGGGACCTGGATCCCGGATTCGAAGAGGATCCAGACATATCTGTAGAGCTCAAGGAGGGGTTTTTCTATCAAGCGAGTTATGATGGCATGGAAGTGGCCATTATAGCCGATTACCCCGACCTTCTCCCTTCCTCCCATGTAAGTACCCTGAAGGTGTCTCCTCAAAAAGAGTTTTCTTACTATGCTTTACCCACTGCAATGTCTTGCGTTTTAGAAGGGGAGGCGCTTGTCTCGCCACGCTGCATCGGGATCGTCCCTTAAGAAGGGTACGCCGACACAAGGCAGATCTTAAAAAAGAAAGGCGGACAGCGATTCTTCCAAGCTCCGACCTTCATCGAAAAGGTACAGCTTTTGATATGCCCTGCAACAAACATGTCGAACTGTGATATTTTCCTCCTTCCCCATATTCCAGTAAGAGCACTCACCGGACTATATCCGGAGACTTCACCGGACATACGTCCATCAATCCGACCCCGGACCCAGCCTCTAGGGCGAGAGTCGATACAGGTGCCATGCCATATTGTCCTATCTCTAATGATTCGGATAATGTATCCGTTACCAACTCCGAGGTGGAGAGTGCCATGAACCATCGGCGCCGGAGGGCAGCTATGCGCGATCCTAATTTTACTGAAGAGGCATTCAATGCCTTCAATTCGGCGGATGCATATATCTGGGCTGCTCGAGATGGGCTTGCCGGGGCCACTCGTCAACTTTCAAAGGATATGCGGGTAAGATCCTTTTGTGTAGATTTAATAGCCATATACCAGTAGCCCCCGAGACTTAAAAATAGTTGAAGCAACTGATTTTAAGGATCGATGTATAATCAGCTACCTCCTGCTTACCTAGATTATAATGCTATGGTTTGCCATCAGTTTCTTGAGAGGAATGAACAGTTCCTCCAGTATCGACTAATCTTCGATAGACAGCGCATTGTCCATGTTTCCCTCCCTACTCCTACTTTCTTTAACTTTCAGGTAAAAAGGAGATATGTTATAACCAGGAAGGAGGCGAACGAGTATGAGAGGAGGACGGAGGCATCTCGCCTCCAAGTTGCAGCTCTTCAGGCAGTAGTTGCTGCATCTCAGTACACCCCAGCTACAACTTTGGATATCCACCAGGCCAGCAGTGGCCATAGACCAACTTAGGCCAAAAGCCTAAGCTTGGGGGGGGGTACGTATTTCTCACCAACATTACATTCATGTTCACACACTCATGCCAATTGTCGGTGCTCATACTTTTTCATTGTACTATCCATGCTAGTTCATTTTCTTTTCTAGCATTCTTCTTGTGTGTTTGAAAAACCATGAGAAAAACCAAAAAAAAAAGTTGTAGCTAGTTTATTTTCCATGCCTGTAGTAGTAGTAATTAAAAGAAAACCCAAAAGGATTTCTCGTTCTTCTTTTGCTTGTTGGGAACTTTCCTGTGTAAATAGTTTTATTTCTTTTCTTGTTCTTTGGGGGTCGAGAGGAGAAGACCATGATGAAAATGTTGAGTGGCTCTCCTATGCATTATTGTTGATTTAACTAAGAGCCCATGTTACCTTGTCTTCTTCCTTGTATTAAATGCTTGCAGATTCCAGCTTAGTCCAATGCACGTGCACTATTATTATTATCCGCACTGTTCGGTCGTGCAAGTGAAAGGCAATAATGACGATATATGATGGACTGATTGAGATGGGAGAAGCTGGTATGAACTCGACGTATCTTGTTTTTGTAAATATGATTAGTTCATCGTTCCTGATTCATCCTATTATGAATGAAACATGTTTCCAATGACAATTAGAGATTATAGTTGCCCATGCCATGCTTAATTAGCTAGGAGTTTATAATGGTTTACCTTGTGTGCCAACATGCTATTAAAATGGTTGTGATGTGGTATGATAGAGTGGTATCCTCCTTTGAACGATTCGAGTGGCTTGACTTGGCACATGTTCATGCATGTAGTTGAAACAAAATCAACATAGCCTCCACGATACTTATGTTTATGGTGATTTATATCCTACTCATGCTTGCACTCATTGTTGATTAATATTAATGCATGTTCATGACTGTTGTCACTCTCTAATTGGTCGCTTCCGAGTCTCTTTCTAGCCTTCACTTGTACTAAGCGGGAATACTGCTTGTGCATCCACTTCCATAAACCCCAAAGTTATTCCATATGAGTCTACCATACCTTCCTATAAGCGGTATCTACCTGCCATTCCAAGTAAATTTGTATGTGCCAAACTCTAAACCTTCAAATGAAATTCAGTTTTGTATGCTCGAATAGCTCATGTATCAACTAGGGTTGTCTATATCTTCCATGCTAGGTGGGTTATTCTCAAGATGAGTGGACTCTGCTCATCATTCACGAGAAAATGGCTGGTAACCGGGACGCCCAGTCCCATGCTCAAATCAAAATAATTACAAACAAAACTCCCCCGGGATTGTTGTTAGTTGGAGGCACCCGTTGTTTCGGACAAGCCATGGATTGATGTTTGTTGGTGGTGGGGAGTATAAACTTTACTATTATGTTTGGGAACTGCCTATAATGTGTGTAGCATGGAAGATATCGAGATCTCTTGGTTGTTATGTTGACAATGAAAGTATACCACTCAAAATATTATTTATCTATGTTTCAAAACTTGAGCTCTGGCACCTCTGCAAATCCCTGCTTCCCTCCGTGAAGGGCCTATCTATTTACTTTTATGTTGAGTCACCATCCTCTTATTAAAAAGCACCAGTTGGAGAGCACCGCTGTCATTTGCATGCATTGCTATTAATTTACATTGAGTATGAATGTGACTGGATCTCTTTTACCATGAATTACAATGTCTAGTCAGTCCTTGATCTTCAGGGGTGCTCTGCATTTATGTTTTGCAGTCTCAGAAAGGGCTCGCGAGATACCATCTTGTTATATCATACTATGATTGTTTTGAGAAAGTGTTGTCATCCGACATTTATTATTATTGATCGCTAGTTGATTATGCCATTGATATGAGTAAACATAAGACCTAAATGTTATTGTGAATATGGTTAGTTCATAATCTTTGCTGAAAACTTGAATGCTGGCTTTACATATTTGCAACAACAAGAGCAAACAGAGTTTGTAAAAGTTTTTCTTTATCACTTTCAGTTTGTCAACTGAATTGCTTGAGGACAAGCAAAGGTTTAAGCTTGGGGGAGTTGATACGTCTCCAACGTATCTACTTTTCCAAACACATTTGCCCTTGTTTTGGACTCTAACTTGCATGATTTGAATGGAACTAACCCTGACTGACGTTGTTTTCAGCAGAATTGCCATGGTGTTATATTTGTGCAGAAATAAAAGTTCTCGAAATGACCTGGAAATTTACAGAGACACGTTTTGGAATTTATAAAAAATACTAGCGAAAGAATCAGCGTAAGGGGGCCCACACCCTGTCCACGAGGGTGCAGGGTGCGCCCCCTAGGGGCGTGCCCCCTGCCTCATGGGCCCCCTGAGGCTCCACCAACGTCAACTCCAACTCTATATATTCACGTTCGGGGAGAAAAAAATCAGAGAGAAGGATTCATCGTGTTTTACGATACGGAGCCGCCGCCAAGACCTAATCTTCATCAGGAGGGATGATCTGGAGTCTATTCGGGGCTCCGAAGAGGGGAATCTGTAGCCATCGTCATCATCAACCTTCCTCCGTCACCAATTTCATGATGCTCACCAATGTGCGTGAGTAATTCCATCGTAGGCTTGCTGGAAGGTGATGGGTTGGATGAAATTTATCATGTAATCGAGTTAGTTTCGTTAGGGTTTGATCCCTAGTATCCATTATGTTCTAAGATTGATGTTGTTATGACTTTGCTATGCTTAATGCTTGTCACTATTGCCCGAGTGCCATGATTTCATATCTGAACCCATTATGTTATCATGAATATATGTGAGTTCTTGATCCTATTTTGCAAGTCAATAGTCACCTACTATGTGTTATGATCCGATAACCCCGAAGTGACAATAATTGGTACCACTCCTGGTGATGACCGTAGTTTGATGAGTTCATGTATTCACTAAGTGTTAATGTTTTGGTCCGGTACTCTATTAAAAGGAGGCCTTAATATCCTTAGTTTCCAATAGGACCCCGCTGCCACGGGAGGGTAGGACAAAAGACTATATTCGGAATACATGCCTACATTACATTGATGAACTGGAGCTAGTTCTGTGTCACCCTATGTTATAACTGTTTCATGAGGAATCACATCCGACATAATTATCCATCATTGATCCATTGCCTATGAGCTTTTCACATATTGATCTTTGCTTAGTTACTTTTCCATTGCCACTGTTACAATTGCTACAATACTGCTACTTTTACTTTTGCCACCGTTACCGTTACCTCCATACTACTTTGCTACTAAATACTTTGCTGCAGATATTAAGTCTTTCAGGTGTGTTTGAATTGACAACTCAACTGTTAATACTTGAGAATATTCTTTGGATCCCCTTGTGTCGAATCAATAAATTTTGGTTGAATACTCTACCCTCGCAAACTGTTGTGATCCCCTATACTTGTGGGTTATCAGTTGACGGTGATGATGAAGTTACCGGCGCATGGCTTCGCCTAAGCATTATGATGATATGACCGATGTGTGTATCTGTGGAGGGGGGGCACCACACAGGGCTAAAACAATTGTCAACTTGTGTGTCTATGGGGTGCCCCCTCCCTCGTATATAAAGGAGGGGAGGAGGGGGGTGGCCGGCCCTTATGGTGCGCCCCCAAAGGGGGGATTCCTACTCCTACTAGGAGTAGGTTTCCCCCCTTTCCTAGTCCTAATAGGAGGGGGGAGGAAGGGGAAGAGGACAGGAAGGAAAGGGGGGCCATCCCCCCTCCCAATTCGGATTGGTCTTGGGGGCGCGCCCCCACCTCTTGGCAGCCTCCTCTCTCTCGCACTAAAGCCCATGTAGGCCCATTAAGCCCCCGGGGGGTTCCGGTAACCCCCCGGTACTTCGGTATATGCCCGAACTCATCTGAAACCATTCCAGTGTCCAAACATAACCTTCCAATATATCAATCTTCATGTCTCGACCATTTCGAGACTCCTCTTCATGTCCGTGATCACATCCGGGACTCCGAACTACGGTACATCAAAACACATAAACTCATAATACCGATCGTCCTCGAACGTTAAGCGTGCGGACCCTACAGGTTCGAGAACTATGTAGACATGACCGAGACTCATCTCCGGTCAATAACCAATAGAGGAACCTGGATGCTCATATTGGATCCTACATATTCTATGAAGATCTTTATCGGTCAAACCGCATAACAACATACGTTGTTCCCTTTGTCATCGGTATGTTACTTGCCCAAGATTCGATCGTTGGTATCATCATACCTAGTTCAATATCGTTACCAGCAAGTCTCTTTACTCGTTCTATAATGCATCATCCCGCAACTAACTCATTTGTCACATTGCTTGCAAGGCTTATAGTGATGTGCATTACCGAGAGGGCCCAAAGATACCTCTTCGACAATTGGAGTGACAAATCCTAATATCAACCTACGCCAACTCAACAAACACCATCGGAGACACTTGTAGAGCACCTTTATAATCACCCAGTTACACTGTGACATTTGATAGCACACTAAGTGTTCCTCCGGTATTCGGGAGTTGCATAATCTCATAGTCATAGGAACATGTATAAGTCATGAAGAAAGCAATAGCAATAAACTAAATGGTCATAGTGCTAAGCTAACGGATGGGTCTTGTCTAACGATGTGTTCCCGTTCATGAAATGACAACACATGTCTATGTCTAGGATCTTAACCATCTTTGATTAACGAGCTAGTCAAGTAGAGGCATACTAGGGACACTCTCTTTGTCTATGTATTCACACATGTATTAAGTTTCCAGTTAATACAATTCTAGCATGAATAATAAACATTTATCATGATATAAGGAAATATAAATAACAACTTTATTATTGCCTCTAGGGCATATTTCCTTCAGTCTCCCACTTGCTCTAGAGTCAATAATCTATTTCACATCGTCATGTGATTTCACACCAATAGTTCACATCTTTATGTGATTAGTTCACATCTTACCCAAAGGGTTTACTAGAGTCAATAATCTAGTTCACATTGCTATGTGATTAACACCCAAAGAGTGATCATGTTTTGCTTGTGAGAGAAGTTTAGTCAACGGGTCTGCCACATTGAGAGCCGTATGTATTTTGCAAATTTTCTATGTCTACAATGCTCTGCACGGAGCTACTCTAGCTACTCGCTCCCACTTTCAATATGTATCTAGATCGAGACTTAGAGTCATCCAGATCGGTGTAAAAGCTTGCATCGGCATAACTCTTTACGACGAACTCTTTATCACCTCCATAACTGAGAAATATCTCCTTAATCTTCTAAGGATAATTTTGATCTCTGTCAAGTGATCTACTCCTGGATCAATATCGTACCCCCTTGCCAAACTCATGGCAAGGTACACAATAGGTTTGGTACACAGCATAGCATACTTTATAGAACCTATGGCTGAGGCATAGGAAATGACTTTCATTCTCTTTCTATTTTCTGCCGTGGTCGTGTTTTGAGTCTTACTCAACTTTACACCTTGCAATATAGGCAATAATGCCTACTTTGGCTGTTCCATTTTGAACTACTTCAAGAATCTTGTCAAGGTATGTAATCATTGAACATGTATAAGTCATGAAGAACTTTACACCGATGTATTTCTTTGAAAAAATCCTTTCAAACACTCCTTTATGCTTTCCAAAAAATTCTACAGCATTTCCGATCGACAATATGTCATTCACATATACTTATCATAAAGGCTGTAGTGCTCCTACTCACTTTCTTGTAAATACAGGCTTCACCGCAAGTCTGTATAAAACTATATGCTTTGATCAACTTATCAAAGCGTATATTCCAACTTCGAGATGCTTGCACCAGTCCATAGATGGATCTCTGGAGCTTGCGCATTTTGTTATCACCTTCAGGATTGACAAAACCTTCTGGTTGCATCATATACAACTCTTCTTTAAGAAATCCATTAAGGAATGTAGTTTTGATATCCATTTGCCAGATTTCATAAAATGTGATCATTTGGACAGACTTAAGCATCGCTACGAATGACAAAATCTCATCGTAGTCAACACCTTGAACTTGTTAAAAACTATTTTTCGACAATTCGAGCTTTGTGGATAGTAACACTACTATCAGCATCCGTCTTCATCTTGAAGATCCATTTATTCTCTATGGCTTGCCGATCATTGGGCAAGTCCACCAAAGTCCATACTTTGTTCTCATACATGGATCCCATCTCAGATTTCATGGCCTCAAGCCATTTTGCGGAATCTGGGCTCATCATCGCTTCCTCATAGTTCGTAAGTTCATCATGGTCTAGTAACATGACTTCCAGTACAAGATTACCATACCACTCTGGTGCAGATCATGCTCTGGTTGACCTACGAAGTTCTGTAGTAACTTTATCCGAAATTTCATGATCATCATCATTAACTTCCTCTCTAGTTGGTGTAGGCATCACATGAACAGATTTATCTGATGAACTACTTTCCAATTCGAGAGAAGTTACAGTTACCTCATCAAGTTCTACTTTCCTCCCACTCAATTCTTTCGAGAGAAACTCCTTCTCTAGAAAGGATCCATTCTTAGCAATGAATATATTGCCTTCGGATCTGTGATAGAAGGTGTACCCAACAGTATCCTTTGGGTATCCTATGAAGACACATTTATACAATTTGGATTCGCGCTTATCAGGTTGAAGCTTTTTCACATAAGCATCGCAGCCCCAAACTTTAAGAAACGACAACTTGGGTTTCTTGCCAAACCATAAGGCTCCTGTCAGTTGCCGATAATTTTAACAAAACATGATCATCTTATACAACAATTTATATCTCATCACGTCTTGACCATATCACATCACAACATGCCCTGCAAAAACAAGTTGGACGTCTTCTACTTTGTTGTTGCAAGTTTTACGTGGCTGCTACGGGCTTAGCAAGAACTGTTCTTACCTACGGCATAAAAACCACAACGTGGTATAGTGATTTCTTTTTGATCTTCGGAAAGAACCATGTTCATTGAATCCGATTCAACTAAAGTTGGAGAAACAGACACCCGCCAACCACTTGTGTGCAAAGCACGTCGGTAGAACCAATCTCATGAACGCGGCCATGTAATGTCAGTCCGGGCCGCTTCATCCAACAATATCGCCGAATCAAGAAACAACTAGTGACGGCATGCAATATGTATATACCCACGCCCACAACTCCTTTGTGTTCTACTCGTGCATATAACATCTACGCATAGACATGGCTCGGATGCCACTATTGGGGAACGCAGTATTTCAAAAAAATTCCTATGGTCACACAAGATCTATCTAGGAGATGCATAGAAACGAGAGGGGAGAGTGTGTCTATGTACCCTTGTAGACCGAAAGCGGAAGCGTTAAGAAACGCGGTTGATGTAGTCGAACGTCTTCGCGATCCAACCGATCAAATACCGAATGCACAGCACCTCCGCGATCTGCACACGTTCAGCTCGGTAACGTCCCTCATACTCTTGATCCAGTTGAGGCCGAGGGAGAGTTTCGTCAGCATGACGGCATGTTGACGGTGATGATGAAGTTACCGGTGCAGGGCTTCGCCTAAGCATTACGACGATATGACCGAGGTGTGTATCTGTGGAGGGGGGCACCGCACACGGCTAAAACAATTGTCAACTTGTGTGTCTTGGGGTGCCCCCTCCCCCGTATATAAAGGAGGGGAGGAGGGGGCCAGCCGGCCCTCATGGTGCGCCCCCAAAGGGTGGATTCCTACTCCTACTAGGAGTAGGTTTCCCCCCTTTCCTAGTCCTAATAGGAGGGAGATGAAGGGGAAGAGGAGAGGAAGGAAAGGGGGGCCGCCCTCCCTCCCAATTCGGATTGGACTTGGAAGGGCACACCCCCACCTCTTGGCCGACTCCTCTCTCTCCCACTAAAGCCCATGTATATCCATTAAGCCCCTGGGGGTTCTAGTAAGCCCCCCCCCCCGGTACTCAGGTATATACCTGAACTCATCTGAAACCATTCCGGTGTCCAAACATAACCTTCCAATATATCAATCTTCATGTCTCAACCATTTCGAGACTCCTCGTCATGTCCGTGATCACATCCGGGACTCTGAACTACCTTCGGTACATCAAAACACATAAACTCATAATACCGATCATCATCGAACGTTAAGCGTGCGGACCCTACAGGTTCGAGAACTATGTAGACATGACCGAGACTCATCTCCGGTCAATAGCCAATAGCAAAACCTGGATGCTCATATTGGTTCCTACATATTCTACGAAAATCTTTATCGGTCAAACCGCATAACAACATACATTGTTCCCTTTGTCATTGGTATGTCACTTGCCCGAGATTCGATCGTCGGTATCATCATGCCTAGTTCAATCTCGTTATCAGCAAGTCTCTTTACTCGTTCCATAATGCATCATTCCGCAACTAACTCATTAGTCACATTGCTTGCAAGGCTAGTGATGTGCATTACCGAAAGGGCCCAGAGATACCTCTCCGACAATTGGAGTTACAAATCCTAATCTCGATCTATGCCAACTCAACAAACACCATCAGAGACACCTGTAGAGCATCTCTATAATCACCCAGTTACGTTGTGACATTTGATAGCACACTAAGTGGTCCTCCGGTATTCGGGAGTTGCATAATATCATAGTCATAGGAACATGTGTAAGTCATGAAGAAAGCAATAGCAATAAACTAAACGATCATAGTGCTAAGCTAACTTATGGGTCTTGTCCATCACATCATTCTCTAATGATGTGATCTCGCTCATCAAATGATAACGCATGTCTATGGCTAGGAAACTTAACCATCTTTGATTAACGAGCTAGTCAAGTAGAGGCATACTAGGGACACTTTGTTTATCTATGTATTCACACATGTATTAAGTTTTCGGTTAATACAATTATAGCATGAATAATAAACATTTATCATGATATAAGGAAATATAAATAACAACTTTATTATTGCCTCTAGGGCATATTTCCTTCAGCAGTACTATCTAAAATACATCATACACACTAAATTATTAGAAATATCTTTATATAAAAATTATTTGTTTGAAACAAATGCTCCTGTAAGTATTTTTAGCCATTGTTTAGATAGTACATAGTGTTGTGGAAACCCTACAAGTGTAAGGTTTAAATCAATAAATTGCCATACCTTTACACATTCCAGCAAAAGATATCAAAATAGGGAACTTCCAGTCCCTTATACCATTACAATAAAAAAATCAGCAGAATCACCATTGAACTACTAAAACAGCAATGCACCCCACCTAACAAATGCTCTCACCATCATTAGAAATCAGGGTAAGCAGCTACTGTTTTAGCAAATTAATTAGAATCCATAGTTTCATACACATTACAGAGATAAACACACGTCGCAGAAAGACAGTCTCAACAGCATTGACATATTCTCACAATATGAATTTGTCACCACTCTTGACTCCTGAGCATGCCAACACTAGGACCACACAAACCAGAAGCTTGCAAAGAGAACTGGCAAATTAGTGTTTTAATCTTCAGGAACATACAACCCCCCCCCCCCCAAGAAGCGATACACATGGTGGGTAATTAAAGCATAAAATACGTTTAGTACATTGGAGCGATGTAGACTATCAGATTGCAGGATTTTATGGATGAGATGAATTGGTTCTCCGCCCTTTCGTGTTTTATATGGGTAGTAGATATGGGGAGTGAAAGTACGTACACTGTTGATTTGGGCACGGAGAGGCCCAATCAAGCATGAAGAAGAATTTCACAAGTTCTTTCTTCCTCTCGAAGAAAAAGGTGACCTCGCCAGTGTCTCTCCCAAAATGAGTTCCTCTGCCGCTGTCCTCCGGCAGTGCCCCTCCACGTGTGTGTGGATAGTTTTAGGCTGGAGTAGCTTCTTTTTAGGCTGTCCATCATCTTTGCTTTGATGGCGATGGTGGCGCTGAATAAAGATTCTTCAGATCCTTCCCCGACAAGGCGATCGGCCCTATGGTATGGTTGTGGATGGTTTTGAAAACCAGTCTATTCAGGATGGTGTGACGGCGGCGGCATCCACATGGTGGACATGTGTCCTCTGGCTCCGCCGTTGCGACGGCGTCTGCTCCAACGTCAGCGCAGAGCTTGGGAGGTAGTTCAAGAGCAGCTGTAGATTGTGGTTTGCATCGGCGATATCTGGAAGACGGAACATGTGTTGGGTTCGTGGTTGATAGATGGTAGGCGTGGTTTCCTCCTTCGGCGTCTGGGGTGCCAGGTCTGGAGTTCGATGGTGTGTCCCGGATGTTGCTCCAGTCTGCTTCGTTGAATAGCAATGGTGTAGCGACCCGACCTCAGATGGTCAAGTCTCTGTGCTTCAGTGTCATCCCTGGATCGGTAATGCTGACACACACAGTACTCGAAGGATTTATAACAGAGTGGCAATCACACACTTATTACATCGAATGTCTCAAAAGAGAACTTATTACAATAATATGGCTTAAGGCCATCTAATACGATAACAGCGGAAGGCTTGGAAGATAGAGTGAGTCCATTAACTCCAACAACATAGCTGAGCTGCACAGCAACGACCTAACGAACCTTACTCCTCGTATGAAAAGTCGGCAACATAATACATTGCAGCCCGAAAATGAGTCAGCACATGGAATATGCTGGCAAAATAACACAGTAGAGCAAGAACTGAATAATGCTATCACTACATGCATATTTGGCTGGTGGAAAGCTCTATGGTTATAGTTTTTGCGAAAAGCCAATTTTTCCCTACAACAAAGGAATAGATTTTAATTTAACTATCATGGTAGTTGAAACATCATTGAGAAGGTTCCTCCAACTCAATCCCAATTAAAGTGATTAACAACCCAACAGTATTAATTAAGAGCGATGAGCTACATGTGATAACCCAAATACTAGATACCCAAGAATTGTCCATAACCGGGGACACGGCTAACCATGATTAGATTATACACTCTGCAGAGGTTTGTGCACCTTTCCCCACAAGAGTCGATCGCCTCCGTTGGATTCCTCGCACTACAAGGTGTTTGAGAAACGGATGACCGAGACACAGTCTTTCAGAAACATTAACTCTCTACTCCGGACAGACCATACCAAACCTACATCCCACTACCTGCTGATCTGCCTCTTCAAGAGCTTCACGTAACTTACTCAACTATGCTAGAGCCCATAATAGCTTGTGGCTGCACACGAAGTTTCTAGCATGAATCATCTCAGTTCCCTTTGAGCCTGGGTGGCGGTCCATAGGAAGATCACACGGGTACTCCGGGATTTCCAAAAAATACAGGCAACACTGGGTACTCCAGGTGCCTCAATCCACCCAGATGTTAATTTTAGTTGCCACCTTAAGTTTGAACCATTAATTAACAATCTCACATCTGTCATGGATTTCACTCAAACACAAACCACATCTATGAGCATAGCATAACAATATAAGCAACGCGTAGAAGTAACTCCCAAGGGTTTGAATGTAACAGGGTAATAGGTTATACCTCATCAACTACTTCCCAACCCACATATTAATGACATCCTAATCATGCAATGTTTGAGGATGGAACTAATGCATAAAAACTGGGTGATAAAAGGGATATGATCAAGGTGTTACTTGCCTTGCTGACGGTCTGCGAAACCTAGGGACTCGTAGTAGCACGCTTCGCACTCCGGGTGTTCTATCGCAAACAAACAATAACATACATAAGCAACAAGCAAGATGCACAAGCCAAAACTCAAATAGAAGGGGTTGACCAGAAGGTTCAACTTAAGAACTCCGGTTCGCAAAAAGAATCAAATCAAACGGAGCAACGAAACTCAAACGGCGAAAAGAGAAGCTTCGTTTACTAATCTGAACCTAGGTCAAATTTTACAGTAGCAATAACTTATTTAAGTTGGTTAAACGGAAAGAGAGTTTCGAGACGAAACTCTAGGCGCTTGAATCGCCTGATTCTGACTAACGAGCGAAAAGATAAACAGAAACTAAGATCGGATTAGAAATCGCGATCAGAAAAATCGCGGAAAAAATCCGATAAAAGAAAACTGACGAACAGACTAACGAACGAGCATTCGTTAGCTGTAACTAACGGGCGAACACCGTTCGTTAAAAAAACGTATGGAGGAACGTCCGCTAACTAGAAAAACCGAGAAAACCGGCGATCCGAAAAAGAATCTAGGGTTTCGAAAACAAAATCGAGCGGTTTTTTTTAAAACCGGCGGTGGATCCGGCGGCTACCTCCGGCGAGGGGCTCCGGCGGGGCGAGGTGCGGGCGGCGGGGCGGCGGCTCATGGGCGGCGGGGCAGGCGGCAGCGGGGCTCGGCTGCGGCAGCGGCGAGGCAGGCGGCGGCGGCGGCTGCGAGGCGGCGGGGCTGTGGTGGTGGTGGTGGTTTGGGCGGCGGGGTGGCGGCTTATAAGGAGGGGGGCGGCTACTTGGGGAAGGGGCAAGCGGCGGCGGAGGCGGAGTCCGGCTCGGACTCCGGTCCGAGCGGCGGCGGGGCGGCGCACGCGTGCGGGGGCGGTGGCGGCTCGGGCCGGCCTGGCTCGGCTGGGCCTTAGGCCCAGTCGGGCGCGGGAAACTTTTTTTTTAATAATTTCGCCGACCGAATAAAATCCTAGAAAAAAATAAATAAAAATCTAAAAATACCAAAACAAATTTTCACCGTCTAAATAAAATATTTAGAATGAGATGACCATTTTCTTGGCCTAAAATGCAGTTTTGAAATACGTGCAATTTTTCTAATGCAAACAAAATTGCAATAAAATCGAAATAAAACAAATATTTGATTTTAATATTTTTCCTCCAATATTTCAATTATCTGGGAGAAGTCATATTATCTCCTCTCATATATTTTAATATGAAATATTTTCGGAGAGAAAAATAATTAAAACCAAAATCCTTGTTTCAAAATTTGATAAAATGAAATTTGAAAACCGAGAGAATCCCCAACTCTCTTCGAGGGTCCTTGAGTTGCTTAGGATTTCGAGGATCGCGAGACGAAATGCAAATAAAATATGATACGCATGGATGACTATGTATAACATTCCAAATTGAAAATTTGGGATGTTACAAACCTACCCCCTTAGGGTGAATATCGCCCTCGAGATTCGGGTTGGCTAGAAAATAGGTGTGGGTGGTCTTTGCGAAGATCATCCTCTCGTTCCCAGGTGGCTTCATCCTTGGTATGGTGGCCCCACTGAACTTTGCAAAACTTGATAACCTTACTACGAGTGACTCTTGCTGGCAAACTCAAGAATCTTTACTGGCTTCTCCTCGTAAGTCAAATCACTGTCCAACTGAATTGCCTCCAAGGGTATTGTATCTCTTAATGGTATATCGGCCATCTCAGCATGACACTTCTTCAGCTGTGAAACGTGAAACACATCATGAACTCATGACAATCCCTCGGGTAATTCCAACTTGCAGGCAACTTCTCCCATCCGTTCCAAAACACGATACGGTCCTACAAATCTCGAAGCTAATTTCCCCTTAACTCCAAAACGTTTCACTCCTCGCAAGGGAGATACTCGCAGATATACTCTTTCTCCAATTTCATAGGTTACCTCTTTGCATTTTGAGTCCGCATAACTCTTTTGCCTGGACTGAGCAATCTTCAGTCTATCAAGAATCAATTTAACCTTCTCCTCAGACTCTTTGATCAAGTCTGGTCCAAACAACTGTCGGTCTCCTACCTCGTCCCACATCAATGGTGTTCTGCACCTGCGTCCATACAGGGCTTCAAACGGTGCCATCTTCAAACTAGCTTGGAAGCTATTGTTGTACGAGAATTCTGCGTAAGGCAAATTGTCATCCCAACTAGATCCATAATCTAGCGCACAGGCTCTCAAAATGTCCTCCAAAATTTGGTTCACTCTCTCGGTCTGTCCATCTGTCTGCGGGTGAAAAGTTGTACT
This sequence comes from Triticum aestivum, assembly GCF_018294505.1. Taxonomy (NCBI): domain Eukaryota; kingdom Viridiplantae; phylum Streptophyta; class Magnoliopsida; order Poales; family Poaceae; genus Triticum; species Triticum aestivum. Next base: position 436,430,203 of record NC_057812.1, on the reverse strand, counting down.
GAACTCTAACCTTGTTCCCAAAGTCTGGTGTAATTGATGCCAAAACTTTGAAGTAAACTGCGTTCCTCTATCTAATACAATGGTCCTCGGAACTCCATGCAGACATACGATCCTGGACATATAAATCTTGGCCAACTTCGCACTGGTATAAGTGGTTTTCACTGGGATGAAGTGAGCCACTTTGGTCAAGCGATCAACTACTACACATATAGAATCGTACCCTGCTTTAGTCCTGGGCAATCCGGTGATAAAGTCCATGCCAAGATTATCCCACTTCCATTTGGGTATTGGCATAGTCTGTAATAATCCTGCTGGCTTCTGATGTTCTGCCTTCACTTGCTGACATACATCACATACAGCTACATACTCGGTAATATCCTTCTTCATACCGGTCCACCAGAAACGTTCCTTCAAATCCAGATACATCTTGGTGTTTCCGGGGTGTATCGAGTATGGTGAATCATGAGCCTCTTGAAGTATTAACTTCCTGATCTCCTAGTTATTGGGCACATAAACTCGGTCCTCAAACCATAGGGTATCGTGCTCATCTTCACGAAAACCTTTAGCCTTTCCTTTGCTCATCTTCTCCTTTATCTTGGCAATCTCCTTGTCATCCTTCTGAGCTTCCTGTATCTTGTCCAGAAATGTCGACTGGACCTCCATTGTTGCAACGAATCCTCTGGGAACAATCTCTAATCAAAGTTCCATGATATTCTCTGCTAACTCCTTCGGCAATCCCTTACTTTCAAGGATATTAGCATAACTCTTTCTGCTCAAAGCGTCTACTACAACATTGGCCTTTCCTGGGTGATAGTGTAGCTTCATATCATAATCCTTTATAAGCTCCAACCATCTCCTCTGTCTAAGGTTCAGTTCCTTCTGGGTGAAGATGTACTTCAAACTCTTATGGTCCGTGTATACATCACATCGGTTTCCAATAAGGTAATGCCTCCAGGTCTTCAATGCATGCACTACGGCTGCTAACTCCAAATCATGTGTGGCATAGTTCAACTCATGAGGTTTTAGTTGTCGTGAGGCATATGAAACAACTCTTCCATTCTGCATAAGCACACATCCAAGTCCTAAGCGAGAGGCATCGCAATACACTCGGAACTCCTTATGTATATCTGGCAGTGTTAGCACTGGGACTGTAGTCAAATGTTTCTTCAACTCCTGGAAACTTGTCTCGCAATCTTCTGTGTCGGGGAATGTAGTAATTTCAAAAAAATTCCTACGCACACGCAAGATCATGGTGATGCATAGCAACAAGAGGGGAGAGTGTTGTCTACGTACCCTCGTAGACCGGAAGCAGAAGCGTTATCACAACGCGGTTGATGTAGTCATACGTCTTCATGGCCCGACTGATCAAGCACCGAAACTATGGCACCTCCGAGTTCTAGCACACGTTCAGCTCGATGACGATCCCTAGACTCCGATCCAGCAAAGTGTCGGGGAAGAGTTCCGTCAGCACGACGGCGTGGTGACGATCTTGATGTTCTATCGTCGCAGGGCTTCGCCTAAGCACCGCTACAATATTATCGAGGATTATGGTGGAGGGGGGCACCGCACACGGCTAAGAGAACGATCACGAAGATCAACTTGTGTGTCTAGAGGTGCCCCCTTCCCCTGTATATAAAGGAGCAAGGGGGAGAGGCCGGCGGCCCTTGTGGCGCGCCAAGGAGGGGGGAGTCCTCCTCTCCTCCTCCTAGTAGGAGTAGGACTCCCCTTTCCTAGTCCAACTAGGAAGGGAGAAGGGGGAAGGAAAGAGAGGGAGAGGGAGAGGGAAAGAGGGGCCGCGCCCCCCTCCCCTAGTACAATTCGGACTCCCCATTGGAGGGGGCGCGCCACCTCCTGGGCTGCTGCCCTCTCTCTCCCCTCAGGCCCACTAAGGCCCAATACTTCCCCGGGGGGATCTGGTAACCCTTCCGGCACTCCGGTTTTCTCCGAAATCACCTGAAACACTTCTGGTGTCCGAATATAGTCGTCCAATATATCGATCTTTATGTCTCGACCATTTCGAGACTCCTCGTCATGTCTGTGATCATATCCGGGACTCCGAACAACCTTCAGTACATCAAAATATATAAACTCATAATGAAACTGTCATCGTAACGTTAAGCGTGCGGACCCTACGGGTTCGAGAACAATGTAGACATAACCGAGACACGTCTCCGGTCAATAACCAATAGCGGAACCTGGATGCTCATATTGGCTCCTACATATTCTACGAAGATCTTTTATCGGTCAGACCGCATAACAACATACGTTGTTCCCTTTGTCATCGGTATGTTACTTTCCTGAGATTTGATCGTCGGTATCTCAATACCTAGTTCAATCTCGTTACCGGCAAGTCTCTTTACTCGTTCAGTAATACATCATCTCGCAGCTAACTTATTAGTTGAAATGCTTGCAAGGCTTATGTGATGTGCATTACTGAGAGGGCCCAGAGATACCTCTCCGACAATCGAAGTGACAAATCCTAATCTCGAAATACGCCAATCCAACAAGTACCTTCGGAGACACCTGTAGAGCACCTTTATAATCACCCAGTTATGTTGTGATGTTTGGTAGCACACAAAGTGTTCCTCCGGTAAACGGGAGTTGCATAATCTCATAGTCATAGGAACATGTATAAGTCATGAAGAAAGCAATAGCAACAAACTAAACGATCAAGTGCTAAGCTAACGAAATGGGTCAAGTCAATCACATCATTCTCCTAATGATGTGATCCCGTTAATCAAATGACAACTCATGTCTATGTCTAGGAAACTTAACCATCTTCGATCAATGAGCTAGTCAAGTAGAGGCATACTAGTGACACTATGTTTGTCTATGTATTCACACATGTATTATGTTTCCGGTTAATACAATTCTAGCATGAATAATAAACATTTATCATGATATAAGGAAATAAATAATAACTTTATTATTGCCTCTAGGGCATATTTCCTTCAGTCTCCCACTTGCACTAGAGTCAATAATCTAGATTACACAATAATGATTCTAAAACCCATGGAGCCTTGGTGCTGATCATGTTTTGCTCGCGGAAGAGGCTTAGTCAGTGGGTCTGCAACATTCAGATCCGTATGTATCTTGCAAATTTCTATATCTCCCACTTGGACTAAATCCCGAATGGAACTGAAGCGTCTCTTGATGTGCTTGGTTCTCTTGTGAAATCTGGATTCCTTTGCCAAGGCAATTGCACCAGTATTGTCACAAAAGATTTTCATTGGACCCGATGCACTGGGTATGACACCTAGATCGGATATGAACTCCTTCATCCAGACTCCTCCATTTGCTGCTTCCGAAGCAGCTATGTACTCTGCTTCACATGTAGATCCCGCCACGACGCTTTGTTTTAAACTGCACCAACTGACAGCTCCTCCGTTTAGTAAAAATACGTAGCCGGTTTGCGATTTAGAATTGTTCGGATCAGTGTCAAAGCTTGCATCGACGTAACCATTTACGATGAGCTCTTTGTCACCTCCATATACGAGAAACATATCCTTAGTCCTTTCCAGGTATTTCAGGATGTTCTTGACCGCTGTCCAGTGATCCACTCCTGGATTACTTTGGTACCTCTCTGCTAGACTTATAGCAAGGCACACATCAGGTCTGGTACACAGCATTGCATACATGATAGAGCCTATGGCTGAAGCATAGGGAACATCTTTCATTTTCTCTCTATCTTCTGTGGTGGTCGGACATTGAGTCTTACTCAACTTCACACCTTGTAACACAGGCAAGAACCCGTTCTTTGCTTGATCCATTTTGAACTTCTTCAAAACCTTGTCAAGGTATGTGCTTTGTGAAAGTCCAATTAAGCGTCTTGATCTATCTCTATAGATCTTAATGCCCAATATGTAAGCAGCTTCACCGAGGTCTTTCATTGAAAAACTCTTATTCAAGTATCCCTTTATGCTATCTAGAAATTCTATATTATTTCCAATCAATAATATGTCATCCACATATAATATCAGAAATGCTACAGGGCTCCCACTCACTTTCTTGTAAATACATGCTTCTCCAAAAGTCTGTATAAAACCAAATGCTTTGATCACACTATCAAAGCATTTATTCCAACTCCGAGAGGCTTGCACCAGTCCATAAATGGATCGCTGGAGCTTGCACACTTTGTTAGCTCCCTTTGGATCGACAAAACCTTTTGGTTGCATCATATACAACTCTTCTTCTAGAAATCCATTCAGGAATGCAGTTTTTACATCCATTTGCCAAATTTCATAATCATAAAATGCGGCAATTGCTAACATGATTTGAACAGACTTAAGCATCGCTACGGGTGAGAAGGTCTCATCGTAGTCAATCCCTTGAACTTGTCAAAAACCTTTTGCAACAAGTCAAGCTTTATAGACAGTAACATTACCGCCAGCGTCAGTCTTCTTCTTGAAGATCCATTTATTCTCAATTGCTTGCTGATCAACGGGCAAGTCAACCAAAGTCCACACTTTGTTCTCATACATGGATCCCATCTCAAATTTTCATGGCTTCTAGCCATTTTGCGGAATCTGGGCTCACCATCGCTTCTTCATAGTTCGTAGGTTCATCATGATCTAGTAGCATGACTTCCAAAACAGGATTACCGTACCACTCTGGTGCGGATCTTACTCTGGTTGATCTACGAGGTTCGGTAGTAACTTGATCTGAAGTTTCATGATCATTATCATTAGCTTCCTCACTAATTGGTGTAGGTGTCACAGAAACCGGTTTCTGCGATGTACTACTTTCCAATAAGGGAGCAGATATAGTTACCTCATCAAGTTCTACTTTTCTCCCACTCACTTCTTTCGAGAGAAACTCCTTCTCTAGAAAAACTCCGAATTTAGCAACAAAAGTCTTGCCTTCGGATCTGTGATAGAAGGTGTACCCAACAGTCTCCTTTGGGTATCCTATGAAGACACATTTCTCCGATTTGGGTTCGAGCTTATCAGGTTGAAGCTTTTTCACATAAGCATCGCAGCCCCAAACTTTCAGAAACGACGACTTTGGTTTCTTGCCAAACCACAATTCATAAGGCGTCGCCTCAACGGATTTTGATGGTGTCCTATTTAACGTGAATGCAGCCGTCTCTAATGCATAACCCCAAAACGATAACGGTAAATCAGTAAGAGACATCATAGATCGCACCATATCTAATAAAGTACTATTACAACGTTCGGACACACCATTACGCTGTGGTGTTCCGGGTGGCGTGAGTTGTGAAACTATTCCGCATTGTTTCAAATGTAGACCAAACTCGTAACTCAAATATTCTCCTCCACGATCAGATCGTAGAAACTTTATTTTCTTGTTACGATGATTTTCAACTTCACTCTGAAATTCTTTAAACTTTTCAAATGTTTCAGACTTATGTTTCATTAAGTAGATATACCCATATCTGCTTAAATCATATGTGAAGGTGAGAAAATAACGATATCCGCCACGAGCCTCAACATTCATTGGACCACATACATCTGTATGTATGATTTCCAACAAATCCGTTGCTCTCTCAATAGTACCAGAGAACGGCGTTTTAGTCATCTTACCCATGAGGCATGGTTCGCAAGTACCAAGTGATTCATAATCAAGCGGTTCCAAAAGTCCATCGGTATGGAGTTTCTTCATGCGCTTTACACCGATATGACCTAAACGGCAGTGCCACAAATAAGTTGCACTATCATTATCAACTCTGCATCTTTTGATTACAACATTATGAATATGTGTATCACTACTATCGAGATTCATCAAAAATAGACCACTCTTCAAGGGTGCATGACCATAAAAGATATTACTCATATAAATAGAACAACCATTATTCTCTGATTTAAATGAATAACCGTCTCGCATCAAACAAGATCCAGATATAATGTTCATGCTCAACACTGGCACCAAATAACAATTATTTAGGTCTAATACTAATCCCGAAGGTAGATGTAGAGGTAGCGTGCCAACTGCGATCACATCGACTTTGGAACCATTTCCCACGCGCGTCGTCACCTCGTCCTTAGCCAATCTTCGCTTGATCTGTAGCCCCTGTTTCGAGTTGCAAATGTTAGCAACAGAACCAGTATCAAATACCCAGGTGCTACTGCGAGTATTAGTAAGGTACACATCAATAACATGTATATCACATATACCTTTTTTCACTTTGCCATCCTTCTTATCCATCAAATACTTGGGGCAGTTCTGCTTCCAGTGACCAGTCTGCTTGCAGTAGAAGCACTCAGTCTCAGGCTTAGGTCCAGACTTGGGTTTCTTGTCCTAAGCAGCAACTTGTTTGCTGTTCTTCTTCAAGTTCCCTTTCTTCTTCCCTTTGCCCTTTTTCTTGAAACTGGTGGTCTTATTGACCATCAACACTTGATGCTCCTTCTTGATTTCTACCTCCGCGGCTTTTAGCATTGCGAAGAGCTCAGGAATAGTCTTATTCATCCCTTGCATATTATAGTTCATCACGAAGTTGTTGTAGCTTGGTGGCAGTGATTGAAGAACTCTGTCAATGACACTATCAATAGGAAGATTAACCCCCAGTTGAGTCAAGTGATTATGATACCTAGACATTTTGAGTATATGTTCACTGACAGAACTATTCTCCTCCATCTTGCAGCTATAGAACTTATTGGAGACTTCATATCTCTCAATCCGGGCATTTGCTTGAAATATTAACTTCAACTCCTGGAACATCTAATATGATCCATGACGTTCAAAACGTCGTTGAAGACCCGGTTCTAAGCCGTAAAGCATGGCACACTGAACTATCGAGTAGTCATCAGCTTTGCTCTGCCAGACATTCATAACATCTGGTGTTGCTCCTACAGCAGGCTTGGCACTTAGCGGTGCTTCCAGGACGTAATTCTTCTGTGCAGCAATGAGGATAATCCTCAAGTTACGGACCCAGTCCATGTAATTGCTACCATCATCTTTCAACTTTGCTTTCTCAAGGAACACATTAAAATTCAACGGAACAACAGCACGAGCCATCTATCTACAATCAAACATAGACAAGCAATATACTATCAGGTACTAACTTCATGATAAATTTAAGTTCAATTAATCATATTACTTAAGAACTCCCACTTAGAAACATATCCCTCTGGTCCTCTAAGTGATCACGTGATCCAAATCAACTAAACCATGTCCGATCATCACGTGAGATGGAGTAGTATCAATGGTGAACATCAATATGTTGATCATATCTACTATATGATTCACACTCGACCTTTCAGTCTCCGTGTTCCAAGGCCATATCTGTTATATGCTAGGCTCGTCAAGTTAAACCTGAGTATTCCGCGTGTGCAACTGTTTTGCACCCGTTGTATTTGAACGTAGGGCCTATCACACCCTATCATCACGTGGTGTCTCAGCACGAAGAACTTTCGCAACGGTGCATACTCAGGGAGAACACTTATACTTTGATAATTTAGTGAGGGATCAACTTATAATGCTACCGTCAATCAAAGCAAGATAAGATGCATAAAAGATAAACATCACATGCAATCAATATAAGTGATATGATATGGCCATCATCATCTTGTGCTTGTGATCTCCATCTTCGAAGCACCATCATGATCACCATCGTCACCGGCGCAACACCTTGATCACCATCGTAGCATCGTTGTTGTCTCGCCAATCTTATGCTTCCACGACTATCGCTACCGCTTAGTGATAAAGTAAAGCATTACAGCACAATTGCATTGCATACAATAAAGCGACAACCATATGGCTCCTGCCAGTTGCCGATAACTCGGCTACAAAACATGATCATCTCATACAATAAAATTTAGCATCATGTCTTGACCATATCGCATCACAACATGCCCTGCAAAAACAAGTTAGACGTCCTCTACTTTGTTGTTGCAAGTTTTACGTGGCTGCTACGGGTTTAGCAAGAACCGTTCTTACCTACGCATCAAAACCACAACGATAGTTTGTCAAGTTGGTGTTGTTTTAACCTTCGCAAGGACCGGGCGTAGCCACACTCGGTTCAACTAAAGTTGGAGAAACTGACACCCGCCAGCCACCTGTGTGCAAAGCACGTCGGTAGAACCAGTCTCGCGTAAGCGTACGCGTAATGTCGGTCCGGGCCGCTTCATCCAACAATACCGCCTAACCAAAGTATGACATGCTGGTAAGCAGTATGACTTATATCGCCCACAACTCACTTGTGTTCTACTTGTGCAAAACATCAACGCATAAAACCTAGGCTCGGATGCCACTGTTGGGGAACATAGTAATTTCAAAAAAATTCCTATGCACGCGCAAGATCATGGTGATGCATAGCAACGAGAGGGGAGAGTGTTGTCTACATACCCTCGTAGACTGGAAGCATAAGCGTTATCACAATGCGGTTGATGTAGTTGTACATCTTCATAGCCCGACCGATCAAGCACCGAAACTACGGCACCTCCGAGTTCTAGCACATGTTCAGCTCGATGACGATCCCCGAACTCCGATCCAGCAAAGTGTCGGGGAAGAGTTCCGTCAGCACGACGGCGTGGTGACGATCTTGATGTTCTACCGTCGCAGGGCTTCACCTAAGCACCACTACAATATTATCGAGGATTATGGTGGAGGGGGGCACCGCACATGGCTAAGAGAACGATCACGAAGATCAACTTGTGTGTCTAGAGGAGCCCCCCTGCCCCTGTATATAAATGAGCAAGAAGGAGAGGCCGGACGCCCCTTGGGGCGCGCCAAGGAGGGGGGAGTCCTCCTCCTAGTAGGAGTAGGACTCCCCTTTCCTAGTCCAACTAGGAAGAGAGAAGGGGGAAGGAAAGAGAGGGTGAGGGAGAGGGAAAGAGGGGCCGCGCCCCCCTCCCCTAGTATAATTCGGACTCCCCATGGGAGGGGGCGCGCCACCTCCAGGGCTGCTGCCCTCTCTCTCCCCTCAGGCCCACTAAGGCCCAATACTTCCCCGGGGGGTTCCGGTAACCCTTCCGGCACTCCGGTTTTCTCCGAAATCACCCGAAACACTTCCGGTGTCCGAATATAGCCGTCCAATATATCGATCTTTATGTCTCGACCATTTCGAGACTCCTCGTCATGTCCGTGATCATATCCGTGACTCCGAACAACCTTTGGTACATCAAAATATATAAACTCATAATGAAACTATCATTGTAACGTTAAGCGTGTGGACCCTACGGGTTCGAGAACAGTGTAGACATGACCGAGACACATCTCTGGTCAATAACCAACAGCGGAACCTGGATGCTCATATTGGCTCCTACATATTCTACGAAGATCTTTTATCGGTCAAACCGCATAACAACATACGTTGTTCCCTTTGTCATCGGTATGTTACTTGCCCGAGATTTGATCGTCGGTATCTCAATACCTAGTTCAATCTCGTTACCGGCAAGTCTCTTTACTCGTTCCGTAATACAGCATCTCGCAGCTAACTTATTAGTTGCAATGCTTGCAAGGCTTATGTGATGTGCATTACCGAGAGGGCCCAGAGATACCTCTTCGACAATCGGAGTGACAAATCCTAATATCGAAATACGCCAACCCAACAAGTACCTTCGGAGACACCTGTAGAGCACCTTTATAATCACCCAGTTACGTTGTGACGTTTGGTAGCACACAAAGTGTTCCTCTGGTAAACGGGAGTTGCATAATCTCGTAGTCATAGGAACATGTATAAGTCATGAAGAAAGCAATAGCAACAAACTAAACGATCAAGTGCTAAGCTAACGAAATGGGTCAAGTCAATCACATCATTCTCCTAATGATGTGATCCCGTTAATCAAATGACAACTCATGTCTATGGCTAGGAAACTTAACCATCTTTGATCAACGAGCTAGTCAAGTAGAGGCATACTAGTGACACTATGTTTGTCTATGTATTCACACATGTATTATGTTTCCGGTTAATACAATTCTAGCATGAATAATAAACATTTATCATGATATAAGGAAATAAATAATAACTTTATTATTGCCTCTAGGGCATATTTCCTTCATTCTGTCCATTTAAACTTAGTGTCCTTATTCAATAGTTCAGTCATTGGTTTCGCAATCTTAGAAAAATTCTCAATGAATCTCCGGTAGTAACCTGCGAGTCCAAGGAAACTGCGGATCTCGCTAACTTAAGTGGGTGCCAACCATTCAGTGACTGACTGAATTTTCCTGGGGTCTACTACTATACCTTCTCCCAATATAACATGTCCAAGGAACCTGACTTCCTTCAACCAAAACTCGCATTTGCTAAACTTAGCATACAACTGGTGTTCCCTGAGTTTCTCGAGAACTAAGCACAAATGCTCCTTGTGCTCCTCCTCTTTCTTCGAGTATACCATAATATCATCAATAAACACCACAACAAACTTGTCCAAATACTCCATGAATACCTTATTCATCATGCTCATGAAATAAGCAGGGGCATTAGTCAGTCCAAATGACATGACCGTGTACTCGTATAATCCATACCGCGTCGTGAACGCTGTCTTTGGTATATCCTTCTCACGTATCTTCAACTGATGGTATCCTGATCATAGATCGATCTTCGAAAACACCTTAGCTCCTTGCAACTGATCAAACAGATCGTTGATCATCGGCAGTGGGTACTTGTTCTTAATCGTCACCTCATTCAAGGCTCGATAATCAACAACCATCCTTAGGGATTTGTCCTTCTTCTCGACCAAAAGCACAGGGGCTCCCCAAGGTGATGAACTTCTTCGAATGTATCCTTTTTCCAATAACTCCTTGATATGTTTCTTAATTTCCTCCAAATCATTTGCGGGCATCCGATAGGGTCTCTTGGATATTGGTCCTGTTCCTGGCAACAACTCTATCAAAAACTCAATGTCTCTATCTGGTGGCATGCCTGGTAACTCTTCTGGAAAAACATCTGGATAATCCTTCACTACAGGCAGTTCCTCATGAACAACTCCCGTAAGGGCATTCACTTGGCTCCTCCTAGGCACATGCCTAGACACATACTTAATCTTTTTTCCCTCCGGGGTGGTAAGATAAATCGACTTACTAGCACAGTCAATACTCCCTCCAAACTTTGACATCCAGTCCATACCTAATATCACATCCAATCCTTGTGACTCCAAGATAATTAGGTCGGACGGAAAAACATGTGTGCCAATGGTTAAGGGTACCTGGTCGCACCATCGGCTAGCCATGTATTCTGCTCCGGGTGAGCTTACTAACAGAGGGGTCCTAAGGGTTTGGGTTGGTAGTTTAAACTTATCCACGAATCCCCTTGATATGTATGAATGCGATGCGCCAGTATCGAAAAGAACAAGAGCGGTAAATGACTTAACCAAAAACTTACCTATTACCGCGTCCGGCTGCTCTTCAACCTCCTCCACGTTAACGTGGTTCACTTGTCCTTTGTTGAATGGATTAGGCTTCTTCCCAGTGCTCCCATTTTCGTTTCCATTCTTTCCTTCAGGGCACTCTGTGGCGTAGTGTCCAGTCTTCCCACACTTGAAGCAAGTAACATGACTTAGGTCTCTTTTGGTGGGTGTGGCTAGATTGGGGCGGTTCTGGTTATTGTTGGTTCCGTTCCCATTCCCATTCTTAGAACCATTGTGGTTATGCGAACCTCCTCCGGTGTGGTGGTGACCTCCATGGTTATGAATAAGTCCTCCCGAGTTCAGGGTTAGGCGAGGCTTCTGCTGAGCTCCTGAGTTATGCTTCCCTTGTCCATACTTCCTCTTGCGGCTCTCAATCTGCTGCTGCTTCCCTTCAATCATAAGAGCCTTATCTACCAACTCCTGGTAGTTGTTGAAGGTTGCTACCATCAACTGCATGCTCATCTCATCATTCAGCCCTTCCATAAACTTCTCCTGCTTTGCGGCATCTATGGCCACATCATCAGGGGCATAGCGGGATAACTTGCTAAAATCATCCATGTACTGAGCCACAGTACGGTTCCCCTCGCGTAGGTTGCGGAACTCCCACTTCTTCATCTGCATAGCTCTAGTTGAGACATGGGCCGTGCGGAAAGCTTGCTGAAACTGGTCCCAAGTGACGTTGGCTATAGGAAAGGTGGCTGTGTAATTCTCCCACCATGAGGCTGCAGGTCCATCCAATTGATGTGCGGCAAAGCGCACCCTCTCAGCATCCGTGCAACCGGCAGTGGTTAACTCCCTTCCAATACGGTGTAGCCAATCATTAGCAACTATTGGCTTGATGCTACTGGAAAACACAGGCGGTTGTAACCTTAGAAAACGGGCTAGGTTGTCCACTGGCGGCGGGTTGTTGTTGTTGTTATTGCCCTGGTTCTGAACTAGCAATTGCATCATAGTATTCTGCTACTGGATCAACTGGGTGAGCTCCAGTGGGAAAGCAAAACCGGTGTCACGTCTCGGAGGCATCTGATGGGTTTAGATGAAAGAGATCAGAATAGAAAAGGGGTCTAATGAGAAAACACTACCCATATGCACATGAGACAAACACAAACATTTCACTCAATCAATCAAGCAAGAGCATACAAACTGTCTAGGACTATCGCAAAGTGCTCATCTACTACTAATTACATGGGGAAATTCTACTAATATATGGTGGTCATCTAGAAATTTTGATCGGTGGAAGACTCCATGATGTCTACTCCAGCTTCGTCTTCAAAGTCATCCTCACTAGGATCTGAATCGGTGTCGTCGATGATGATGTAGTCCTCGGGGCGTATCTCCTTGGGTTCTTCTTCTTCTTCTATTGGTGCCAGTCCTCCCATGAATACTCCGATCTTCTTGACTAGGTCGTCATTCTTCTCCAGTAGTATCTTGATTTCCTCCTCATATCCATCGCGTGTAAACTTGAGTTCTTCCTCCAGCTCGATGATTCTAGTCTTCGCCTTCTTCAAGTCCATCATGTCCGCGCACATCTGGTTCTCCTGACGTCGAATGTGCTGGTTTAACTCCTGGATGAAAGCTGCAATGGATCTATCCTTCCTGGTGCTGATTACTTCCCAATGCTCGTCTCGGCGCTCACATATTTGATAGATAGTGTCCTTAAGCTTCCTGTTGTAGACCTCTCCAATGCGTCCCATGGTAATGTGGGCTGCCATGCTCTTGCCTAGACTCCAGGTGGGTGCTTCAAAAGAAAATTCTATGGGTTTAGAAGTTGGCGAGAACGTCCTTCCTGGAACTTGTACTTGAACCATCCAGCGCTCCTCTTCAGGTAAAGTGGCGTTGTACGTTCTGGTGAAGCTTGGTATTCCAATGTTCAAGTACCTAGTGACTTCCTTCAAGTGGCGTCCAAAAGGTGTGTCTTCATCTGGTTGCGCAAACTTGTTCTTCATCTCCGCCATCCTAAAGAGTAGAAAATGGAGAGAAGTCAGAAAAGAGTAGAGAAGTGTGACCTAGGGTTTATCTTAGTGGCCGTGTCCTACACTCAGCATGTGCTCTGATACCATCTTGTAGCGTACCGACCTCAGATGGTCAAGTCTCTGTGCTTCAGTGTCATCCCTGGATCGGTAATGCTGACACACACAGTACTCGAAGGATTTATAATAGAGTGGTAATCACACACTTATTACATCGAATATCTCAAAAGAGAACTTATTACAATAATATGGCTTAAGGCCATCTAATACGATAACAGCGGAAGGCTTGGAAGATAGAGTGAGTCCATTAACTCCAACGGCATAGCTGAGCTGCACGGCAACGACCTAACGAACCTTACTCCTCGTCTGAAAAGTCTGCAACATAATATGTTGCAGCCCGAAAATGGGTCAGCACATGGAATATGCTGGCAAAATAACACAGTAGAGCAAGAACTGAATAATGCTATCACTACATGTATATTTGGCTGGTGGAAACCTCTATGGTTATAGTTTTTGCAAAAAGCCAATTTTTCCCTAGAACAAAGGAATAGATTTTAATTTAACTATCATGGTGGTTGAAACATCATTGAGAAGGTTCCTCCAACTCAATCCCAATTAAAGTGATTAACAACCCAATAGTATTAATTAAGAGTGATGAGATACATGTGATAACCCAAATACTAGATACCCAAGAATTGTCCATAACCGGGGACACGGCTAACCATGATTAGATTATACACTCTGCAGAGGTTTGCGCACTTTTCCCCACAAGACTCGATCTCCTCTGTTGGATTCCTCGCACTACAAGGTGTTTGAGAAACGGATGACCGAGACACAGTCTTTCAGAAACATTAACTCTCTACTCCGGACAGACCATACCAAACCTACATCCCACTACCTGCTGATCTGCCTCTTCAAGAGCTTCACGTAACTTACTCAGCTATGCTAGAGCCCATAATAGCTTGTGGCTGCACACGGAAGTTTCTAGCATGAATCATCTCAGTTCCCTTTGAGCCTGGGTGGCAGTCCATAGGAAGATCACACGGGTACTCCGGGATTTCCAAAAAATACAGGCAACACTGGGTGCTCCAGGTGCCTCAATCCACCCAGCTGTTAATTTTAGTTGCCACCTTAAGTTTGAACCATTAATTAACAATCTCACATCTATCATGGATTTCACTCAAACCCAAACCACGTCTACGAGCATAGCATAACAATATAAGCAACGCGTAGAAGTAACTCCCAAGGGTTTGAATGTAACAGGGTAATAGGTTCTACCTCATCAACTACTTCCCAACCCACATATTAATGACATCCGAATTGTAACGCCCTCGATGTGGCTATATCTCCTACGTGTCAAAGCACGACTTAGAGGCATAACCGCATTGAAAGCAATGTCGCAAGTAAGGCAATCTTCACAACATCCCATGTAAATAGATAATAAAAGGGGAAGGTACATAGTTGGCTTACACTCGCCACGTTAATCAAAGTACATAAATAGCATTACATCATCCAATCACTCATGGCCCGACTACGGCGCCAAAATAAAAGATCAACCCAACATGCGACACGGTCCCGATCGCCCCAACTGGGCACCACTACTGATCATCAGGGAAAGACACATAGTAATGGCGTGAGTCCTCGTCGAACTCCCACTTGAGCTCAAGCGCGTCATCTGGAACGGAGTCATCAGGCCCTGCATCTGGTTTGGAGGTAAACTGTGAGCCACAGGGACTCAGCAATCTCGCACCCTCGCGATCAAAACTATTTAAGCTTATAGGTAAGGCAAGGTAAAATATGTGGAGCTGCAGCAAGCGACTAGCATATATGGTGGCTAACTTGTTCGCAAAAGAGAGCGAGAAGAGAAAGGCAAAGCGCGAACGAGTAACTAGAGAACAACAAGCGGCAAGCATTACTCCAACACCGTGTTCACTTCTCGGACTCCGCCGAGAAGAGACCATCACGGTAACTCACACAGTTGATTCATTTTAATTAAGTTAAGGTTCAAGTTATCTACAACCGGACATTAACAAATTCCCATCTGCCAATAACCGCGGGCACGGCTTTCGAAAGTTCAAATCCCTGTAGGGGAGTCCCAACATAGCCTATGACAAGCTCTCACGGTCAACGAAGGAATAGACCTTCTCCCGAGACATTCCGATCAGACTTGGTATCCCGGTTCTACAAGACACTTCGACAAGTTAAAACAAATCCAGCAACACCGCCCGAATGTGCCGACAAATCCCGATAGGAGATGCACATATCTCGTTCTCAGGGCACACTCAGATTGTCTTAGGTACGGGTAGGCCAGCCCAGAGTTGCCCCTGGTGGCCACCGGCAGCTGACAGGTGGACCAACACTCAGAGGAGCATTGGCCCGGGGGGGTTTAAAATAAGATGACCCTCGGGCTCTGGAAACCCAAGGGAAAAAGAGGCTAGGATGAAAATGGTAAAACCAAGGTTGGGCATTGCTGGAAAAGCTTTATTCAAGGCGAACTATCAAGGGGTTCCCATTATCACCCAACCGCGTAAGGAACGCAAAAATCCGGGAACATAACACCGATATGACGGAAACTAGGGCGGCAAGAGTGGAACAAAACACTAGGAAAAAGGCTGAGCCTTCCACCCTTTACCAAGTATATAGATGCATTAAGATAACAAGGCAATATAATGGTATCCCAACAAGTAAATAATGTTCCAACAAGGAACGGTCTCCAATCTTCACCTGCAACTAACAACGCTATAAGAGGGGCTGAGCAAAGCGGTAACATAGCCAATCAATGGTTTGCTAGGACATGGTGGGTTAGAGGTTTGACATGGCAATTTGGGAGGCATGATAAGCAAGTGGTAGGCATCATAGCATAGGCATAGCAAAAGAGCGAGCATCTAGCAAAGCAAAGATAGTAGTGATTTCGAGGGTATGATCATCTTGCCTGCAAAGTTGTCAGAGTTGACTGGATCCTCAAAAGCAAACTCAATGGGCTCCTCGTTAGCGAACTCGTCTATCGGCTCTACCCAAACAAGACAAACAAGCAACAAGGACACAATCGACCACATGCAAGGCTCAAACAACATGATGCAAACATGGTATGCTATGCGGGATGCGATATGTGATGCATATGCAAGATTTGACATGGAATGAATGAACCTGGCCTCAACTTGGAAATCCAAGTGTGCCACTGGAAAGGTGAGATGATTTCGCTTGAAAACAATATAAAGAACGCCGGAATCGGAGTCACGGTTTGGAAATGGCAAGCAATTCAAATATGGCACCGGTCTGCGATATACAGCAAGTAGCCATCTAAATGCAACAAGTTAAACATGCTACAGCACTCAAGCATGACAACAAAATACATGGAAGGGATCCATTCATGATGCTTAACAAAAGATGAACATTGAGCTACAGCCAATTCATCCATTAACAGGTTCAAACAAGCATGGCAAAAGTGCATTTAGTAAACAGATGAAATTAACACTTGTCTGGAATTTCAGATCAGGTAGCACACTTTGGAGCATGAAAACTATATGCTACAGGGCCTGAACATGGCAAAGTAAAGCATGGCATGGAGCTACTCAAATATCTTAACAAAAGTTCCTTAGTGACCTTGAGCGAAAAGGGATCAGAAAATACATTTGCAAGCATGTGAACATGGCAAAAACATAATTAGATCACAGACTTAGTGAAAACTGGAGCATCCAAAAACAGATATCAGGTAGGCATGTTTACGAGCTCAATGCACTCACTACAGATCAAGTCATGACAATCTAAGCATACACCCATCAAGAATACACATTATAAAAGCTAAACATGGCAAGAACAATAACATAGCATGCACGGATCAACTACAACATCCTCGGGAAAATCGCTAACAAGTAGACAATCTGCCCAGATTCACGAAATAGCAAAAGTAGAGCTCGATTGACTCAAGCTAGGGTGCTCCATAATTACAAACAAAGACATGGATGGATAGAGCACTACAAGATTAACAAATCATCCTTACTGATCATCCTCGAAAGAGGCACGGATCACTAGGAAACAACATGAACATATGGCATATTGAGATAAACAGATCAAGGACTTAGTGGAATTACTAAGTCCCTGAAATCAGCATTAACGAATGCTCCACTTTGCAAGCTTGTGCTAGTCACCACACACATCACACAAATACATGGGTTGCACCTCTGGAAAGATGGCAAAGCATATAACAAAACTCATGAAGAGCTCAGGGGCACATCATGCACACATTAATCATGGCAAAAATGACAAATAGCTAATTGGAGCAGCAGATCTGACAATTATCTCAAATAGCACTCTTCCAACCGCATTTCGGGCATCAAGATGAACTCAAATTAAAATGATGCAATGAGATGAAATGATGTACTCTCTGAGATGAACATTTTGATATGCCATAAGTCCAAAATGGAGCTAAGGATGCGGAGATACAGCATGATGAAATATGCAAAATAAACTGCAGACTTGGGAAAATAAACGAAGTCAACCCTAGGGTTACTGTAGCTCCGAATCTGGATCTGGGCACACGCAAAACGAGGATCACCGGAACGGAGCTCAGAGTCGCCGGAGGAGGCCGGAGTCGCCGGGGGTCACCGGACTTGGCGCTTCCCGGGGTGAGGAGGTGCGGAGGAGGCCGAGTCGGCGATGGCGGCGGTCGGGCGTGGCGCTGGCGCAGGAACCGGTGCGGCGGGCGGTGGCTCGAGCTCGCCGGAGCTGGTGGTGCAGCGGCCGGAGGTGGCCGGAGCCGAGCAAGACGGCGGCGAGGAGGATCCGGGCGGCGGAGCGAAGGCCGGGCGGCGGGGCGCGGCTCGCGGGCCTCGGGGGCCAGATGCGGGCCGGGCGGGCCGCGCGCGGTGGTGCTGGCGGGGAGACACGTGGCGGCCCCCTAGTGGCTGCGGGGCGGCGGCGCGAAATGTCTGGCGCGGACCGGACGTGTCCGGCACGCGGATGGAGCGGGGCTAGGGTTTGGAAGGAGCGGATCCGGAATTTCGAGGAGGGGTCTATATATAGACATAGAGAGAGCTAGGAGAGTCTAAATGAGGTGCGGTTTTCGGCCACGCGATCGTGATCGAACGCTCTAGATGATGGAGAGGGTTTTGGTGGGTTTTGGGCTAAATTGGAAGGTTGTTGGGCTGCAACACACACGAGGCCTTCTCGGTCCCTCGGTTAACCGTAGGAGCATCAAACGAAGTCCAAATAGTACGAAACTTGACAGGCGGTCTACCGGTAGTAAACCAAGGCCGCATGACAAGTCTCGGTCCAATCCGGAAATGTGTAATCCCCACACACGAAAGAAAGGTAGAAATGACCACCGGAGGAGAACAGAGCGCCGAATGCAAAACGGACAACGGGGAAAATGCTCGGATGCATGAGATGAACACGTATGCAAATGCAATGCACATGATGACATGATATGAGATGCATGACAATGAGAACAATACACGGAGACAAAAACCCGATACCCGAGAAAATAAAATAACTTAGCGCCGGAAACGGCAAGAGTTGGATTACATATTAGGTAAATCATATCCGGGGTGTTACACTAATCATGCAATGTTTGAGGATGGAACTAATGCATAAAAACTGGGTGATAAAAGGGATATGATCAAAGTGTTACTTGCCTTGCTGACGGTCTGCGAAACCTAGGGACTCGTAGTAACACGCTTCGCACTCCGGGTGTTCTGTCGCAAACAAACAATAACATACATAAGCAACAAGCAAGATGCATAAGCCAAAACTCAAATAGAAGGGGTTGACCAGAAGGTTTAACTTAAGAACTCCGGTTCGCAAAAAGAATCAAATCAAACGAAGCAACGAAACTCAAACGGCGAAAAGAGAAGCTTCGTTTACTAATCTGAACCTAGGTCAAATTTTACAGTAGCAAAAACTTATTTAAGTTGGTTAAACGGAAAGAGGGTTTCGAGACGAAACTCTAGTCGCTTGAATCGCCTGATTCCGACTAACGAGCGAAAAGATAAACAGAAACTAAGATCGAATCAGAAATCGCGATCAGAAAAATCGCAGAATAAATCCGATAAAAGAAAACTGACGAACAGACTAATGAACGAGCGTTCGTTAGCTGTAACTAACGGGCGGACACCGTTCGTTAAAACGAACGTACGGACGAATGTCCGCTAGCTAGAAAAACCAAGAAAAATCGGCGATCCGAAAAAAACGAATCTAGGGTTTTGAAAACAAAACCGAGCGGTTTTTTTAAAAAAACCGGCGGCGGATCCGGCGGCTACCTCCGGCGAGGGGCTCCGGCGGGGCGAGGTGCGGGCGGCGGGGCGAGGCTGCGGCGGCGGCTCGAGGCGCGGGCGGCGGCTGCGAGGCGGCGGGGCTGCGGTGGTGGTGGTGGTTTGGGCGGCGAGATGGCGGCTTATAAGGAGGGGGGCGGCTGCTTGGGGAAGGGGCAAGCGGCGGCGGAGGCGGAGTCCGGCTCGGACTCCGGTCCGAACGGCGGCGGGGCGGCGCACGCGCGCGGGGGCGGTGGCTGCTCGGTCCGGCCTGGCTCGGCTGGGCCTTAGGCCCAGTCGGGCGCGGGAAACTTTTTTTTTTAAATAATTTTGTCGACAGAATAAAATCCTAGAAAAAAATAAATAAAAATCTAAAAATGGCAAAACAAATTTTCACCGTCTAAATAAAATATTTAGAACGAGATGAACATTTTCTTGGCCTAAAATGCAGTTTTGAAAAACGTGCAATTTTTCTAATGCAAACAAAATTGCAATAAAATCCAAATAAAACAAATATTTGATTTTAATATTTTTCCTCCAATATTTCAATTATCTGGGAGAAGTCATATTATCTTCTCTCATATATTTTAATATGAAATATTTTCGAAGAGAAAAGTAATTAAAACCAAAATCCTCGTTTTAAAATTTGATAAAATCAAATTTGAAAACTGGGAAAATCTCCAACTCTCTCCGAGGGTCCTTGAGTTGCTTAGGATTTCGAGGATCGCGAGACGAAATGCAAATAAAATATGATATGCATGGATGACTATGTATAACATTCCAAATTAAAAATTTGGGATGTTACAAATGGCTTCACTTTTGGTGAGCCACCTTGGAAGTCCGCAAAGCTGCAATCAACGATGGAGCCACGTCGAGCTCGGATGAGGAAATTATCTGTCATTATTTTTTTGATGACTGATGTAATGATGCCGGAGGCACGTGATGGATGAGGAAATGATCTGTCATTATTTTTTTGATGACTGATGTAATGATGTCGGAGGCACGTGATGGACGTTGGTGTCAAGCTTAAAGATGTCATGCTATCATATATATGTGGGTGGCCGCATCGCCATCAGCCAGAAGTATAGTACAACTACCAAGCTGAGGCCAAGATTGCTGCAACGGAACGGCAGGCGACCGACGACGACTTTACCGGATCAAATTTATACGTGGACCATTCGCAGTCCTCCCCGGCCGAGAACTGCATTAATGTGTCTAGTGCCAAGAGGCCAGCTTGCCGGGGCCAAGCTAGACACAATGTTGGTGTTGGTTGCTCCTGAGTCCTGACCAGCACGCACGTAGTACTACGTACACAAGCGACGCGTACATTTCCCATCAGCGAGATTTCAAGTTCCGGAACGCGTCCATACGACAAGTCCGTATTTGTATTGATATTCGTATTCGTATCCACGTGTACATCCGGTGAGCAAATGCATGATGTCCGGTTAGCATATAGCATGAAATGGAAGCCAGTGAGTTGACAAGTGTCGCCGCACCGGCAACGAGCCGATCGTCATACGGTGAAGAAACGGAGGCAGATGTTTATCCCTCCCGCTTGACTTGACCATACACCCCACCACACCACCGGCCGTGCCGCGCGCACGCACGTACACACGCGACACCCAGGCAGGCAGAGGCAGGCCGGCGATGTCAACACGTACGCGACGTCCGTGGAGCGGCGGCGTGTCTCGAGAGTCGTGCGCACCAACCGCCTGGGCCCCGCTTCCAGCCCCATCGTCTCGGCGCCATGTTGAACAAGATGGGTTCGGTGGTAATATCATTTCCGATGCGCACGGCTCGACTTGGTTCATCGTGTTCCATACCGGGATGTAAAGTCAGAAAAGAAAGAAAAGAGCATGTCCTCCCTGATGGAGTCATGTATCTAGGGTAGGGTCACAGACCTGATCTAAGTACCCTGCCCAAGGACACCCTTAAAAGAGGTCATCTTCCAGTCGACCAACGAGGGACTCACTCGACTGACTTGAAGGACTCGACCACGAAGACTCACTTGACTACCAGGAGGTCAAAAGGCACTCTGCACTGCAACGGCCTGTAGTTAAGTAGACTTTATGATAGTTAAGACATTTTATGTGGGACGTTACCAGTAACGCCCTGGACTAAATACACCTTAAACCCTTCATTACGTGGGCTGGCTGGGGTCCTGGCGCACTCTATATAAGCCACCCCCCTCCACAGGCAGAAGGGTTCGGCATCCTGTAACTCATATACACATAATCCACTCGACCGCCTCCGGGCTCCGAGACGTAGGGCTTTTACTTCCTCCGAGAAGGGTCTGAACTCGTACATCTCTTGTGTTTACAACCTCTCCATAGCTAGGACCTTGCCTCTCCATACCCACCCCCCACTCTACTGTCAGACTTAGAACCACGACAGTTGGCGCCCACCGTGGGGCCGGTGTTTTAGCGATTTTGTGGAGAAGTTGCGATTCTTCCGAGTACTTCCATCATGGTGGCTGCTGAAGTTTTGGTTGAGGGTCGAGAGATTCGTCTCGGTGCTCTCACCTTCGTCGCCGACGACTCCGCCTGGCTCCAGGAGGCTCCACTCGACGTCGATGCGCTCCCCGTCCGCGGTGCGACACATTTTCGCGCATGTGTCCGCGGCGTTCTGCTGCGGCAACCGTCGACTCCGTATCGGTCGACTCCCCCATCGACCACCCTCCCGGTCTCCCACCAACGCAAGCGCTCGGGCCGGTCAAGGCTTCAGCGGTGGGTGAGGCACGCGGTGGCTCGCCAGACGGCCACCACCCAAGTTGCGGCAATCGAGCCCGACGAATCTCTCTACGGCCTGTTCGATCTGTCGACTGGCTCCGTAGAGACTGCATCCGAGTGCGATAGCAGTGATCCAGCGGCGGAAATCCTGATGGTCGACGGGTCCCGCAGTCCCCCTGGCTTCGCCCGTGATGGTGGGGCAGGCGACGGAGGCGACCCCGCATGAGACCACGAAGAGTACCAGCCCGAGCCACTCGACTCTCTGCAAAGAGAGGAATTTCGCCGCAGGAACGTGGATGTCCTGCGTACTCCCATCACAGGAGAAACCCCCGAGGCTCGCGCCTTGGAGGAGGCTCGTTTAGCCAATTTGGCCGAACGCACTCGACTGGAGAATCTTCAGCGAGCACTCGACGAGCGCGCGCGGCAACGAGTTCCCGACACCAGTCGACGTCAACTCTTCCCGCCGACTCAGGTATATCGAACCCCAATCCAGAATTTAGCAGCTGCGACCCGTATAGCAGAGTCCATCCAGCCCTCTCAGTCGGAAGCTGGCAGAGGCTTGATGTAGATCAGGGATCTGCTCCGGGCAGCAGGAGATCAGAATTCGGCCGTGTCGCAGTCGCGCAACAGAATTCACAGTCGATCCGTCGCTGCGAATACGGTTCAGTCGGCTCACAGCCCCAGATTGCCTCCGCGGCGTGAAGGGCGCGAGAATCGGCGAGACCAATATGATGACCGACTCGACCGAGATGATAGGCGTCGAGTGCCCAATTCCCCTCCGAGGGGTGGGTCTTACGCTCCTCGGCAGCAAGATGACAGACGTCAGCTCAGTGCGGGGCGAAGAGTTCCAGTCGACCCCAGAGAACCAGGCTTCGACGCGCGATCCATTATCGTGCAAGGCTTAGTCGACCGGAACAGAGCCCATCGAGGTGGACTCGACAGAGATGCGCCCACAAGCAGTCGAGTGCATGTTTCTGGTCCTGAATGTTTCAGCAGAGCTATCAGAGCCGCAGTTATCCCTCCCAATTTCAGGTTGGCAACAGGAGTCAGCAAGTTCACTGGTGAGTCTAAGCCTGAAACTTGGCTTGAGGACTACCGAGTGGCGGTTCAGATTGGTGGTGGGAACGACGAGGTGGCCATGAAGCATTTGCCCCTCATGCTGGA
Organism: Triticum aestivum; assembly: GCF_018294505.1. Taxonomy (NCBI): domain Eukaryota; kingdom Viridiplantae; phylum Streptophyta; class Magnoliopsida; order Poales; family Poaceae; genus Triticum; species Triticum aestivum. The sequence continues at coordinate 436,406,786 of NC_057812.1, read as the reverse complement.
AGGTTCTGCCAGGGCATGGTTGACTCAATTACCTCCTAGCAGCATTTACACTTGGGAAGATCTGTCCCGAGTGTTCATCAGAACGTTTGAAGGAACTTGCAAGCGACCGGCTGGATTGACGGAGCTGCAAGTCTGCGTGCAGAAGAACAATGAGACTCTCAGGGAGTATATTCAGAGATGGATCACTTTGCACCATACTGTGGAGAATGTGTCTGATCATCAGGCAGTCTGCGCCTTTAAGGATGGTGTCAAGAATAGAGAATTGAGTTTGAAATTTGGTCGAACCGGTGACATGACCTTGAGTCGGATGATGGAGATTGCTACCAAGTACGCCAACGGCGAAGAAGAAGACCGACTCCGAAGCGGCAAGCACAAGCCGAGTCAGTCGGAAAAGGGAAACACCAGTCGGAAACAGAAGCGGAAGGCTGAACCGGCAGCTCCTGGAGAGGCTCTGGCCGTGACTCAGGGAAAGTTTAAAGGGAAACCAAAAGGATCCTGGAACCCTAAGAAGGTAAAGGATAAAGAAGGGAACGACGTGATGGATATGCCGTGTCACATCCACACGAAGAAAGACGAAGAGGGGAATATCATCTACCCGAAGCATACCACTCGCCAATGTCGACTCCTGATCCAGCAGTTTCAGGGAAAACAGTCTAAGGACAAGGAGAAGGAGTCGGACAAGGCCGGAGACAAGGAGGACAGTGAGGAAGGATATCCGCATATCAACTCCACTCTGATGATCTTTGCAGATGTGGAAAGCAAGAGTCGATTGAAAGTCATTAACCGAGAGGTGAACATGGTCGCCCCAGCAAAAGCAAATTATCTGAGATGGTCCCAAACACCCATCACATTCGACCAATCTGATCACCCGACTCATATTGCCACCCCTGGGAGGCAAGCTTTGGTGGTCGATCCAGTTGTCGAAGGCACTCGACTGACAAAAGTGCTGATGGACGGTGGTAGTGGGCTGAATTTGTTGTATGCAGACACGCTGAAAGGAATGGGCATTCCGATGTCCCGACTGAGCACCAGTAACATGAGCTTTCATGGAGTTATACCAGGGAAGAAAGCCGAGTCACTCGGCCAAATAGCTCTGGACGTGGTGTTTGGTGATTCGAAACATTTTCGCAAAGAGAAGTTGACGTTTGAGGTCGTGGATTTTCAGAGTGCATATCATGCCATTTTGGGGAGACCAGCTTATGCACGGTTCATGGCTCGACCATGTTACGTGTACCTCAAATTGAAGATGCCCGGCCCCAAAGGAGTGATCACTGTCACCGGTGATCGGAAAAAGGCAGAAGAGTGCTTTCAGAAGGGCTCAAAGATTGCCGATTCCCAGGTGACAGCGGTCGAGTTCGAAGAATACAAGCAAAACGCAGATCCGAGTGATTTGCTGCGATCCAAGAAACCCGCCACAGAATCTGCATTTCAGTCGTCCGGTGAGACGAAGCCTGTTCACATTCACCCGACCGACCCCGATGCAGCTCCGACCCACATCTCCACAACACTCGACCCGAAATAGGAAGAAGCGCTCATCCAGTTCCTCCGTGAGAACTGGGACATTTTTGCATGGAAGCCCGCTGACATGCCAGGTGTTCCCAGGGGACTGGCTGAGCATCGCCTAAGAGTCGACTCATCTGCAAAACCAGTCAAAGAGCATCTTCGGCGGTCCGCCGTCCAGAAGAGAAAAGCCATTGGTGAGGAAGTGGCTCGACTGTTGGCGGCAGGATTTATCCGAGAGATATACCACTCCGAGTGGCTCGCTAATGTCGTCATGGTTCCTAAGAAGGACAAATCGCTCCGAATGTGCATTGATTTCAAGCACATCAACCGGGCCTGCCCGAAAGATCATTTTCCTCTCCCTCGCATAGATCAAATTGTTGACTCGACCGCGGGATGCGAGAGACTGTCTTTTCTAGACGCCTACTCCGGGTACCACCAGATCCGTCTGTACGGACCCGACGAGGTAAAAACAGCTTTCATCACTCCATTCGGGTGCTTCTGCTATATCACCATGCCATTCGGCCTCAAGAATGCCGGAGCCACATTTATGCGAATGATTCAGAAGTGTCTTCTCACTCAAATCAGTCGGAATGTGGAAGCGTATATGGATGATATCGTCGTCAAGTCACGAAAAGGTTCCGACCTGCTCGCTGACCTCGCCGAAACATTTGCCAACCTCAGAAGGTATGATATCAAGCTCAATCCATCAAAGTGCACATTTGGAGTTCCTGGTGGCAAGTTACTCGGTTTTCTCGTTTCCGAGCGAGGAATCGACGCTAATCCAGAGAAGATCGGCACTATTCTCCGAATGAAACGCCCTGTGCGAGTGCACGATGTCCAGAAGCTTACTGGATGCTTGGCCGCATTAAGTCGATTCATCTCACGACTCGGTGAAAAGGCATTGCCTCTTTACCGACTGATGAAGAAGGCAGACAAGTTCGAGTGGACTCCAGAAGCTGATGCAGCGTTTGCCGAGCTAAAAGCTCTGCTCTCCACCCAGCCGGTGCTTGCTGCTCCAATCAGCAAAGAGCCTCTGTTGCTCTATATCGCAGCCACAGGACAAGTCGTCAGTACTGTGCTTACGGTCGAGCGGGAAGAAGAAGGAAAAGCTCTCAAAGTTCAGCGCCCAGTGTATTATTTGTCTGAAGTCTTGACTCCATCCAAGCAGAGATATCCTCATTATCAGAAGCTTGTGTATGGAATATACATGACCACAAAGAAGGTTGCTCATTATTTCTCTGATCATTCCATCACAGTCGTCAGCGACGCTCCACTATCAGAGATTTTGCACAACAGAGATGCAACTGGTCGAGTGGCTAAATGGGCGATTGAACTTCTTCCCCTTGATATCAAGTTTGAGGCAAAGAAAGCCATTAAGTCCCAGGCAATAGCAGATTTCCTCGCCGAGTGGATTGAACAGCAGCAGCCGACTGAAGTTCACTCGGAGCATTGGACCATGTTCTTTGATGGCTCTAAGATGTTGAATGGTTCCGGTGCTGGGGTTGTCCTGGTTTCCCCCAGAGGAGATAAGCTCAGATATGTGCTCCAGATTCACTTTGATTCCTCCAACAATGAGGCAGAATATGAGGCCCTCTTATACGGATTGCGCATGGCCATTTCACTCGGCGTCCGTCGCCTGATGGTCTATGGCGACTCGGATTTAGTGGTCAACCAAGTGATGAAGGAGTGGGACGTGAGAAGCCCAGCCATGACTGGATACTGCAGTGCAGTGAGGAAGCTGGAAAAGAAGTTCGAGGGGTTGGAGCTCCATCATATACCCCGACTGAAAAATCAAGCAGCTGATGATCTAGCAAAGATAGGTTCCAAGAGAGAAGCCATTCCGAGTGGTGTGTTCTTGGAGCATATACACACTCCGTCAGTCAAAGAAGATCCTTTCACCGAAGAAGCTCCACAGCCCAAGAGTGCCACAGATCCGACTGAGGTTGAAGTCCCAGCAGTGGTCGACTTGGTCATGGAGGTCTTGGTGGTCATTCCCGACTGGACAGTTCCATATATCGCGTATATCCTGAGAAAAGAGCTCCCGGAGGATGAGGAAGAGGCTCGACAGATCGTCCGTCGATCTAAGGCCTTTACCGTAATCAAAGGACAATTATACAGAGAAAGCGCGACTGGAGTTGGTCAGAAGTGCATAACACCAGAAGAAGGTCGAATCATCCTCAATGATATCCACTCGGGAACCTGTGGTCATCATGCGTCCTCTCGGACCATCGTGGCCAAAGCATACCGAGCCGGATTTTACTGGCCAAAGGCGAATGAGATGGCAAAGGAAATAGTGGATAAGTGCGAGGGATGTCAGTTCTACTCGAATATGTCGCACAAGCCTGCATCGGCTCTGAAGACCATCCCACTCGTCTGGCCTTTCGCAGTATGGGGGTTGGACATGGTCGGTCCTTTGAGAACAGGGCGAAGTGGCTTCACGCATGTACTGGTGGCAGTCGACAAGTTCACCAAGTGGATTGAGGCTAAACCAATCAAGAACCTTGACGCCGGTGCTGCTGTTAGCTTCATCAGGGAACTGATATTCAGATATGGAGTCCCGCACAGCATCATTACGGATAATGGGTCGAACTTTGACTCGGAGGAATTCAGAGATTTCTGTAACTCTCAAGGCACACGAGTCGACTACGCTTCAGTCGCTCATCCGCAGTCGAATGGACAAGCAGAGCGAGCCAATGGCCTGATTCTCAAGGGATTGAAACCCCGACTGATGCGTGATCTCAAGCATGCAGCTGGAGCTTGGGTCGACGAACTTCCCTCGGTGCTTTGGGGACTGCGGACCACACCTAATCGGTCGACCGGAAGAACTCCATTATTCTTGGTCTGCGGAGCTGAAGCAGTCTTACCGAGTGATATTCTCCACAATGCTCCTCGAGTCGAAATCTACAACAAAGCAGAAGCTGAACAAGCGCGGCAAGACGCAGTCGACCTTTTAGAGGAAGAAAGGGAGATGGCTCTGATCTGGTCGACCATCTACCAACAAGATTTGCGTCGTTTCCACGCCAGAAATGTGAGGGGTCGAGCCTTCCAGGAAGGAGATTTAGTTCTCCGAGTGGATCAGAAGAAACAACACAAGCTTGCCCCTTCTTGGGAAGGACCCTTCATCGTCACCAAGGTTCTCCACAACGGGGCGTACCGCCTTTACAACGTCGAGCATAATATCGATGAGCCCCGAGCTTGGAATGCGGAACTACTCCGCCCATTTTTCACTTAAGTTTAATCACTCGGATGAGTTGCAATAAAGTACTTCTGTAGTCCATGGACCTCAAGATAATAGTGTCATAGTTCCTCCATAATTTTTGTCACTTTTTATTTTGTCCAATAAAATTTCCCCTCAGTGGGTGACTTAGCCGCGAATCCGTTTCGCCTAAGTTTGTAAAAATCCTCCGAGTGGTGAGTCAGACTCCCACTCGGAGGCTTAGCTCCGAATCCGTTTCGCCTAAGATTAAATAAAATCCTACCGAGTGATAAGCCAGACTTCCACTCGGAGGCTTAGCTGCGAATCCGTTTCGCCTAAGATTAAATAAAATCCTACCGAGTGGTAAGCCAGACTTCCACTCGGAGGCTTAGCTGCAGTCCAAGTACTCGCCTAAGTTATGAAAAATCCTACCGAGTGGTAAGCCAGACTTCCACTCGGAGGCTTAGCTGCAGTCCAAGTATTCGCCTAAGTTATGAAAAATCCTACCGAGTGGTAAGCCAGACTTCCACTCGGAGGCTTAGCTGCAGTCCAAGTACTCGCCTAAGTTATGAAAATCCTACCGAGTGAAGAGCAAACCTCTCACTCGGAGGCTTAGCTGCAGTCCAAGTGCTCGCCTAAGTTATCAAAATTCCTACCGAGTGAAGAACAAACCTCTCACTCGGGGGGCTTAGATGCAGCCCAGTGCTCGCCTAAGTTATCAAAAATCCTACCGAGTGAAGAGCAAACCTCTCACTCGGAGGCTTAGCTGCAGTCCAAGTACTCGCCTAAGTTATCAAAATTCCTACCGAGTGAAGAACAAACCTCTCACTCGGGGGCTTAGCTGCAGCCCAGCGCTCGCCTAAGTTATCAGAAATCCTACCGAGTGAAGAGCAAACCTCTCACTCGGGGGCTTAGCTGCAGCCCAGTGCTCGCCTAAGTTGTCAAAAATCCTACCAAGTGAAGAGCAAACCTCTCACTCGGGGGCTTAGCTGCAGCCCAGTGCTCGCCTAAGTTATCAAAAATCCTACCGAGTGAAGAGCAAACCTCTCACTCGGAGGCTTAGCTGCAGTCCAAGTACTCGCCTAAGTTATCAAAATTCCTACCGAGTGAAGAGCAAACCTCTCACTCGGGGGCTTAGCTGCAGCCCAGCGCTCGCCTAAGTTATCAGAAATCCTACCGAGTGAAGAGCAAACCTCTCACTCGGGGGCTTAGCTGCGGCCCAGTGCTCGCCTAAGATATAGAAATCCTACCGAGTGAAAAGCAAACCTCTCACTCGGGAGGCTTAGCTACAGCTCAGCGCTCACCTAAGTGGACTAAGGAATAAGTCGATTGCAGTAAGCGCCCCGCTTTGAACCTGCAAAAGGCATTTCGAGCCAAAAGCAATCATATTCAAACACCAAATTCAAGTTCGGATCGATACCTAAAGGAACCGAAAGTGCTCAGGCGCTAAGCCCGTTAAGGTTTATCGGTTACAACTCCACTCGGCATACCGAGGCAAATTTAAAGCGTCGAGTTTAGAAGAAGTTTTTTACCCCTCCTGTGGAGGGCTGGAAGGTGCAACAAACTCATCAAGATCAATTCCATCTGCGATCCGAGTGGCAGCCACAAGGAAAGTTTCCATAAAGGACCTGAAGTCGTGTTTCTTGGTGTTGGCCACCCGGAGGGCCGCCAGCTTGTCTTCTCGCGCATCTTTGCAGTGGACTCGGGCCAGACACAGAGCAACATCTGCACCGCACCGAGCCGAGGACTTTTTCCACTCCTGCACTCGACCAGGGATCGTGTTCAAGCGAGCCATCAGCGACTCGAGGTCGTTCTGAAGTGTCTCCCCGGGCCAGAGCGTCGAGTCGATGCGAGATGTGGCGACCTTCAGCCTTGCAAGATAGTCCACGACAGCTGCAACACGGGACTCCAGTCGGAAAACATTCATGGCAACTTCGTCGTCCATCGGAGAATTGACGGGGTCAAGGTTTGGTTCCAGCCGGCTAGTTTCTTCTTCAAAGTTTTGACAAAATTCTGCAAGGACGATCACCGAGTCAAGGCGATGGTCGAATGGAAAAACCACGGTTGGAAATGATCGCCGAGCATAGAGATTTGCCTTCAAGCATAAGAAACAGCTTCTTGGCAAGACCATTCAGGAAGGCCTCCAGATCTTTTTTCTTCCCAAGAGCAGCTTTCAGATTGGCATTTTCTTGCTCAAGCTTGGCGACTAAAGCTAACTTCTCGTCAACAAGTTTGATCTTCTCAGCTAGTTCAAGGTCCTTCTTCCGTTGGGCCTCCCTCACCTTACCTGCAAGTTACAGCAAGATCAGATTTTGAAACAAATAAAGGGAAAAAGCAGTCGTCAAGGTCTCACCAAACATACCTTCGGTCTCCTCCTTTGCCTTCGTCAGATTCTCCTGAACCAGCTTCAAATTCAGCTCGAGCTGAATGTGCTTGTTTTCCAGCTCAGAATAGCGAGCCACAAGATCACAGGAGTTCTGCGAAGAACCAATCGACTAAAATGTCAAATATAATTCACTTCCGAGTGAAAAAGGAAAAATCACGCGTTTCTAAGACTACAGCCGAATACAAGCATTCGACCGTAGTCTTGGGGACTACACCTAGTGGGTGCACTCAGCGTGCCCCCACTAATCGACCAGTCGAAGACAGAGTCAACCAGTCAACCGGTTTGCAAAATCCAGTCGCCTTAGTCGAATGACGGAAAGACTGAAATTATAAAGCCTAAGGCCGACTGCCCGCAGTCGACCTTAGCCTTGGGGACTACACCCAGTGGGTGCACTCAGCGTGCCCCCACCGGTTTGCGAAATCCATTCGACATAGTCGAATGACGGAAAGACTGAAATTATAAAGCCTAAGGCCGACTGCCCGCAGTCGACCTTAGCCTTGGGGACTACACCCAGTGGGTGCACTCAGCGTGCCCCCACCGGTTTGCGAAATCCATTCGACATAGTCGAATGACGGAAAGACTGAAATTATAAAGCCTAAGGCCGACTGCCCGCAGTCGACCTTAGCCTTGGGGACTACACCCAGCGGGTGCACTCAGCGTGCCCCCGCTAACATGGAGTTTAACTCGACACACCCAGTGGGTGACTACTATAAATTCTGGAAAGAAAAGTTTCTGATAGCATATCCTAACAGAACAAATGGTGGTCGACTGACCTGAACATTGCGTTGGAGGGCGGAACTGGCGTCGTAAGCTGCCTGGCTCGCATCCCGGATGGTCTTCAACTGCTCCATCATGATCCCTGCCTGGCGTATTGCCTCCTTCGCTGCGCCAGCTTGGTCCTCTGGGACGTGGTGCGTCGTGAAGAGGGAGGGCTGCGGAGCACTCGTCAGTGGATCTGCGAAGGACACGGTGTGTCGAGTGGTGTTCCCTCCTCCACGACCAGAGCCTCAGGCACCGTCACATCCTGGGTCACCTTGCTGGCAGACGCTTTCCTACTCCTTCTGTACTTCAGCGGTTCCTCATCTTCATCATCATCAGGGAGAGTGATTACAACATTGGATGGAGCTACAGAAAAGAATCAGGATTAGATCATGAGTCAGTCGACTAAAGACAGTGTTAAGAATATAGTACCAGGTTTTGAGGTTGCTGCGTCCTCCATCTCATGGTCGTCAGCCCGGGCCGAGGTCTCAGAAGTAGCAGCACTGCAACTCCAAAGAGTCAGTCGACTAACTCCAGCGCCAACCAGAGATAAAATTCACACAAAACAAGAAGACTTAAGCAACATGATTACCCTGATATGGTGGGGATGGACACCTTCATCTTCGGCAGGTGCTTGGTCGGCTTCGACGGGGCCGCCCTGGGCTGCTTCGGCGCCTTTTCAGTCGGCGCCGGAGAGGTGGTCCGAGGGCGCTTGGTCGACTGTGTAACAGTCGCGACCCCCTCGCCGCGTTCAGTCGCAGGGTCATGGACAAGTTTCGACCGCCTTTCCGAGCGCGGTGGTGCGACCTCCTCCTCCTCCTCCTCTTCCTCGTCCTCATCGTCATCATCATCATCGTCATCGTCATCATCATCGGCCTCGGCGGCGTCCGAGTCCCACTCCTCCTCCTGGCTCTCACCCCCGCTCGCTTCTCCCTCCTCAGTCGGAGCCTGCGCTCCGTTGGGCATCGAGTACAGTTCAGTGAGGGTCTGAGGGACAACAAGACAAAGATCAGTCGACCGATCGGCATAGAAAGCAGAAATAAATATGACGAGAATACAACGGGAAGTGGGGCAGACATGCCTTGTTTGGGTCACTGTGGCAGTCGAGTGGAGGAATCCTTCTGGCCCCACGAGGGTTGTCCTTGTTCCCAGTAACAGCGGCCATCCACCTTTCCAGAGTGGCATCGTCGACTGCTTCTGGATTGACCCGAGTCACATCCTCAGTCCCACAGTACAACCACATGCAATGGCTCCGGAACTGAAGAGGCTGGATTCGGCGCCTAAGGAAAACTTCCAGGAGATCCATGCCCGTCACTCCCTCCCGAACCAACTGAACTACGCGCTCCATCAGCATCTTCACGTCAGCTTTCTCCTCCGGAATCAGCTTCAGAGAGGAGGGCTTGTTCACTCGGTCCATGGTAAATGGAGGGAGTCCACTCGACTGCCCCGGTGTCGACTCATCCTGGCAGTAGAACCAGGTCGACTGCCAGCCTCTGACTGACTCGGGAAATGTCATGGCTGGGAAGGTGCTCTTGTTTCTCACCTGGATCCCCAGACCTCCACACATTTGGACCACTCGGGTTCTTTCGTCGCCTGGACTCGCCTTCTTCACAGTTTGAGAGCGACATGTGAATATGTGCTTGAACAAGCCCCAATGCGGTCGACAGCCCAGAAAACCCTCGCACATGGACACAAACGCGGCAAGATAGGCGATAGAATTCGGGGTGAAGTGGTGGAGTTGCGCTCCAAAAAATTTCAAGAAACCACGGAAGAAAATGCTCGGCGGCAAAGAGAATCCGCGGTCGACATGGCTAGCTAGAAGCACGCACTCACCCTCTTCCGGCTGGGGCTGCCACTCTTTCCCCGGAAGCCTCGCAGCTTCATGGGGGATCAGGCCCTCGTTGGCCATGTCGAGGAGATCCTTCTCCGTGATGGTCGACTGGATCCAATCTCCCTGGACCCAGCCTTTCGGCAGGCGGGATCTGGACGAAGACCCACCGCGGCTGGTGGATCTCCCCTTCGCCTTCTCCGTCGCCGACGCCTTCTTCGCGCGCTCCAGCGCCGCCGTCTTCTCCTTGACCATGGCTTCCGGCGGGGCGCATGAGGAGAAGTGGTGCGGAGGCGAGAGCAAGCGCGTTGGGCGGAGACGAGGGAGGCAGAGAGAGAATGTTGAGGCACTGTTCAAAAAACCCTCGCCGGGCGCATTTATAAGATCCCTTCCGAGTGGATGACAGGTGGGCCCGGCAGATCTAATCATATCCTGGAACTGTTACGTGGGCGGGATACGTGGCGAAGAAAGCGGCGCGGGGATCGAGGCGTCTATGTCCCGTCCCATCCGAGCGCCGCGGTCCGCTCCGCTTCGCGCGTTTCCCCAAATTTCGCATCCCGCGGAATCCGCGAACGGCTGATCGGTCTGTCAGGCGCGGGATTTCCTGCGATCCGTCGCTCGGAAATCGACGAAGCCCGAAAGATCACTCGACGAAAGAAAAGAATGGATCGAGTCGACTGAAGACAAGTTGCTCACTATCAACGAAGAGATTCTCTGGTTCAGAACAACGCACGACCAGTGTGCAAAGGTTAATCGGAAACAGCATCAACTCCTCCGTCACTCAAAGCCTCAATCCATTCGCGGGCTAATGATGGAGTCATGTACCTAGGGTAGGGTCACAGACCTGATCTAAGTACCCTGCCCAAGGACACCCTTAGAAGAGGTCACCTTCCAGTCGACCAACGAGGGACTCACTCGACTGACTTGAAGGACTCGACCACGAAGACTCACTCGACTACCAGGAGGTCAAAAGGCACTCTGCACTGCAACGGCCTGTAGTTAAGTAGACTTTATGATAGTTAAGACACTTTATGTGGGACGTTATCAGTAACGCCTCGGACTAAATACACCTTAAACCCTTCATTACGTGGGCTGGCTGGGGTCCTGACGCACTCTATATAAGCCACCCCCCTCCACAGGCAGAAGGGTTCGGCATCCTGTAACTCATATACACATAATCCACTCGACCGCCTCCGGGCTCCGAGACGTAGGGCTTTTACTTCCTCCGAGAAGGGCCTGAACTCGTACATCTCTTGTGTTTACAACCTCTCCATAGCTAGGACCTTGCCTCTCCATACCTACCCCCCACTCTACTGTCAGACTTAAAACCACGACACTCCCTCCCTTTCTTTCGGAGGTGCTGACCCGCTGCGAGGCAGATATGAACAAGTGACATATGTCTTGTAGGCGCGCGGCGTACCGACTGCCTGCCCCTGCCCTGCCTCGTCTTTTTTATCCGCAACAACCAGATGTTTCCGTCCAAGAAAGCAGGGGAAGATGTGCTTGCCGTGCCGACTGCCGACGCCCGACGTGAACCAACCAAAAAGGTAGCCAAGCCAAGCGAGCCGTGTGTGTACGTACCAAAGCAAGCAGCTTTCCTTTCTGCCGCTGGTTGCCCCCTGTTCCTCCAAAGCTGCTGCGTTCCTCCGCACTGCACGGACTTCGGCGTCACACACACACACGGCGATGCACCGCTGCCTGCGCCACATTTCGGCGGCCACGTAAGTGTGTAAATACGTCGTTTTCACCGTTTTGGTAGGTCAGTCACAAGACTACAAGCGCACAACATCCTCTAGCTGAACAATTTAAATTTCTTACTATTCGGTGTAGAGTCGTGCTATACACACGACCGGAATCACACGATTCCAACACGATGCTTAAATCTAGCCGAACATGCATATGTTTGAAAAGGGCATCGGCCGCTCGATTTACCCATCGTGTAAAGGTCGGGCACAACTATCCTTCGTGAAGTAGTTTCGTTCGGTGTATGGGCATCTCTAACCCTAAAATCAGCCAGCCATTCAACCCTAAAACTTTGGTCTTAAAGTTCACAAACTCAAAATAAAAACATATCAAATCGTAGGTGATTGAAAATGTTCAAATAGAAGAGTAGTTCTAATTTAAAAATTACAACCCAACAATATTTTAAAATTAACGTGGTTCATACTTGAATTAAACTAGGACATATGTTCTAGTTCTCCCCTTTAACCGTCTAAAGATTCTCAATCAAAACTTCCTTAAGCTGTTTATGAGTTGCTCGGTAATGAATTTGTTGATGCATTTGAACAAACTCATCAAACATAGCCGGAATTTGATAGGATCACCCATGCTCTTAAATTCAAGAGTTGTGACAACATCTTCACCCTCATCCTCTATGATCATATTGTGCATGATCACATATTTCATCACCTCCCACAAGGTTTTCGGATCCCATTGTTTAGCAAGTCCACGAACAACTGCAAAACGGGTCTCGAGCACTCCAAATGCCCTCTTCGCACCTTTTCTAGTTTCTTCTTGTCTTTGGGCAAAGTGAGACCTTTTCTGACCAACTGGCTCAGATATGGTCATGAAAAATGTAGCCCACGAAGGATAGATAACGTCAACCAGATAGGGTCCCATCTTGTATTCATGCCCATTGACAATATAGTTGCAAGGAGGAGCTTGCCTTCAGACAGCCTAGCATATAGTGGAGATCGCTGCAGCACTAATGTCATTGTAAGACACGGACATACCGAAAAAAGTGTGTCAAACTAAGAGGTCCTATGATGCAACTGCTTTAAGAATGATGATGGACTTCATGGTCCTGATATTCCCCTTGTAGAGCTTTTGGACTGTTGTTCCGTCTCTAGTGCATGAAATCAAGAGATCCGAGCAAACCTGGCCACTCTCTTGCTTCGCACTGCCAAGAGCCTCTCGGTCTGCAACATTTGGTTCTCTCAAGTACTGAGGTCCAAACACCTCGACCACGACAATAACAAATATGACTATGGCGTCTCCGCATGCGATCTGGAACATCCGGTGGTATTCGTCCCACGAATCCATGGCCGTCCTATATGCAAGCATCCACAATGTAGCCGTGCACATTTGGTAACCAGAGAATTCAATCATTCCTACGGCATCCCTCTTCAAGATGAAGCAGTCATTGTAGGACCGTGCGCCATTGTAAAGGTTATCGAAGACATTTTTGCGCATCCGAAAGCGTCGGCAAAAAATAGTCCGCAAATAGGCATCAGGGGCAGTGCCCTGTTCCAATTGAGCACTCGATGATGCTTGATAGATCTCATGAAATCGAGAACATGCTCCGCATCCGCAAGGACCGTCTGCATCATCGTCGTTTCATCCGCATGGCCCTCCTCATCGAACGAGTCGTTGGACAACTCAACGTAGTGCTCGTATATGTACTCCATGTCTGGTCCATTGCTTCAAAGAAGCGGCAAAAAAATTTACAAAGGCATTTCACCAAATACTTGCCGAGCGTGGCTACCACCGTAGGCATGGATGGTACCTGCACGACGGACGAACGAGAGGTCTGGACCGGCTGTGGGGGACAAGTTGCGGCCAGCCTTGTAGCGTCGGCTGGCTGTGGATCTCGCCTGGGCGGCAACGCTTGTGGCGCTGCAAAGCTGACGTCCGGCGCGACACGCTCGTGGTGCTGCCAGCGTCCTACGCAACGTGCTCCGCTTGCGGTGCTGGTGCTGCAGTGAAGTGTGCCGAGGCTGCAATGGAACGTTGCGCAAGTCATTGAAGCTCCGCCGGAGCTGCAATGAAGCGCCAGCCGCAATTGCAATGGAGCACCGGACATTTCTGCCATGGGAGCTGCTGCGCTGAAGGTTTCTTGCCGCGCTCAGCGTTGCCATTTGAGCAGCACCTGGAATGCTGACATTTCAGCCATGGGAGCTGCTGCGCTGAAGGTTTCTTGCCGCGCTCAGCGTTGCCATTTGAGCAGCACCTGGAATGCTGCGAGGTCGCCAACGTGCACAGATGCTGGATGATGCGCGTGGTGGATGGTAGAACATAGGAGGAAGACGACGACTCCTTTTGTTGTGATCGTACGGCTGGCTAGGCAGCTTAATTTTGTAACAAATCAACCCGTCAATTTGTAGCAGCCGCCATTAGTTTTGGTACCACCGCGAGCAAGGATGTACATGTACTACAGGGCGAAAAATAGCGTCACATGTGAGATTGGTGACAGGGCACATAATAGCGATACATGTACAACAAGGATGATGTTGTTTTCTCCGTTCCGACGGGATCTTTCTTTGTAACGGACGGCACGGAGTAATTCGTGGCACTTACTCTTATATACAGCCATTACAACGCACTGTTACACACTGTTAAGCAATAAATTAACAATCTAGAACTAACTTGATACTACCGGGCCTCCCCTGTGGCTGTGGGCTGACTGCGGTTTTCGTCTCGAGTCTGGAACTAATGTGTGTAAGTAGAGGTAGGACAGCCTCCTCGGTCTGCAGCTTCAGACTGCATTGCTAGTGGCATTGCCAAGGAAATTCTCAGAGCTGGAAGTGGTCTATAATGTGCTGTATGACGTCCGCTCCTTCGTTCATAAACGCATACTTGACCTGCGTCGACAGAGCAAAAATAAGGATGACTCGGTCATGATTTTTTTTCCATAATGCAAGGGTCAGTGAAGGCCGGCACGGCACCTGGATAATGCTGTGCGCTGCGAAACTCCGCATGCTCGTGTGGAAGCTAACATCTACCTTTTCCCATGAAACGCGTCTCAGCCCTGTCACCATTTTTTCTACATGATGATAGCATAACGGGAAATGAAAAAAAGATGGTGTCAGTTTAAGGAAAGTATTTTCACAATCTTTCAGGACAAAATATTGGTGCGGATTCAAAAATAGACTTCAAAAATAGATCAAATATTGAACTCATACAGAACAATATGGGCAATGACTAATGATGCTACTTTGTCTATTTTCCAACAATGCTACTGCTTACCATACAGAAGAAGTCAATAACTACTGTTTGCGGTAGCATTGCGAGGAACATAAGACAAAACGATCTATCTAGTGCCCCACCAAGATTGCAGTCATCAAGTTGAATGTTGACTGTTGAATACCAACAATGAACTGTGAACAAATAACTTGCTTGCCAATTAGTTGTGACTAACCTTCCAAGTCTTAACTTCCACATTATAGAGTCAACAAACCAGGTTTACGGACACATACCTAAGAAAAGGACACGGCATTGGGTCGGCTCAAATATTATAGGAACTTGAATATCACTATCCAGGCTACTTTGAAGATGTTATATGGCAATATCTCGCAGGAAAAGATCAAAACTACTAAAGGCGTACGGCATCACATGAATTGGTCAACCAAGAACTGGCAGTGCAGGTATCCACAAAGGAACCGATTTGAAACTACACTGTCCAGGAGAGGTGCTAACAAATGCAAATCAATCATATGATGGCTGTGTGGCCCTCACAAGTCTATAAACAATCCTCAACAGAAATACAATTTCAGTGGACTTTGCTATGTTAACTGTTCCACACACAGAACAAATAGACTACCATCTCCTAGTTGTCAAATTATGTTAGGTGCTGCTCAAGTCTGAAACTTCAAAGGCTAACTGCCCCTGAAATATTCATGAACCTAACTCTGCTGTCAAAAGTGTGAGATTTTCATGTGGAACTATGCAGATTCTTGCAAATCATTTTGTCTACGTATTCATAATATGTAGAATATCCTAATCATATGATAGGAGGATTGAAGCAGCATAACTCGGTAACATTGCACAGGTAATGGTCCATTCAAAAATAACAAGTGCCCAGTCGTAAGACCAAAATGGCACACAAAATTGTTCTTGGTAAAAATAACATCTTTTTTATGATTAAACAAGTGTACTTCATTTAGGAAATGTTGGATTCATTATCAACTACTCCCTCCGTTCCTAAATACTCCCTCCGTTTCTTTATATAAGGTGTATTTGTTTTTTCAAAAGTCAAACGAGTGCATGTTTGACCGAGTTCTTAGAAAAATATATCAATATCCACAATACAAAATTTGTTTTGTCTATTCCATAATGAAAAGTAGTTTCATATTTTATATATTAGATATTGTAGATATTGTTATTTTATTCTATACTCTTGGTCAAATATTCAAATGGTTGACTTGCACGAAAACCAATACACCTTATATTCTGGAACGGAGGGAGTATTTATCTTTTTAGAGATTTCAAATGGACTACCACATACGGATGTATGTAGTAGACATATTTTAGAGTGTAGATTCACTCATTTTACTCCGTATGTAGTCACTTGTTGAAATCTCTAGAAATACAAATATTTAGGAACGGAGGGAGTATGTAACATTACAAATATTATCTACATAAGGAAGATTAAGCATGCTAGAACAACGACTCAGTATGAAGCATCAATGGGAGATAGCACCGACTTAAGACTGGTGAAAGATTCAAAAAAGGAAGAGAAACAGACTTTTTGCATGTAACAATCAAACTAACCTTCCAGTAAGTCAAAATCGCAATCTGCTGCCAAATCTTGACACTTCTCATCGCTGATTTCTTCAGAGTATTCCTCATGTACAATGTGAGGATACTTCTCACATACAGATTCCTCCCACTGCAAATCATGATGAAACAGAAGGAATATTTTTACATAAGAATTGTGATATGAGAAAATCATGTTGTCCTTCTCAGATAATGGTCCAGAAAAGAAGGCATGAACAATCAAAATCAATAAAAAGAATACCTTAGGCAGCTCGGTGTTTCTTCTAATAGATGATGTTCTCCAGCCAACAATGTCTGAATGTCATGAATTTAAAGAATTGACAAGTAAAAGCTAAAAAGCCTAGATGAAAAAGAACAATGTGAGTACTACATAAAAAGATATCAAATAATTAGGATACGATCGCAATCAGCATTAGCATATGCCACTCGTCGTTTAAATGCTCGCAAAGCAGATCTAAAAAAGTTTAGTTACCCAGAATTAGTATAGTTATCACATACCATACAAGCCAGAATTAACAAAACATTACTTGCAAGAGAAATAGACATAATCGGAAGCGATCCAAAAGAAACCGAAGGGCAACATAAACCTTACATAAAGTAAAGATCGCCATAATCTTCAACCATACGCTGCAACAGTGGTGGTTCTCCCTCAGCACTATCAGTAAGAAAAAGATGTCTCCCAGTTCTCCTAAATATCCAATGGATGACACGAGAAGCAACCTTCTCAATCGTAATGAATCCAAAGAGGAGTGGAACCTAATAACAGTGAAGAACGCCACATCAAACAAAGAATATATATGGTTTCTCTACCAATAAGCTCATGGAAGAAAGGAATGCATATAATCTGGAGCAGAAAAGCAAACAAGCAATGTATGTTTAGAGTCTGATAATATCACTAGATTCATAAGTCAGCACGAATCAACTGTACAAAATGGTTTGTTTATCCAATAAACCGTTCCAAGATCATAGATATATAAGTCAGCAAAATGATTCAGTGATACAAGCAAGTAAAAAGTGTGATTTCCATCTGTCAAGTGTCAACTATTGCCTGAGTGCGGGTTTCATCCATGAGGCTGTTTCAAAATGAAGCTCTGCAGGATTTTATTGTAGATCTCCTGAAGGCAAGAGCCAAGAGGCATGACAACAGTTTGTAACTTTCTTGTAATAGAAACACATCTCTTTCTTCCTCCACAATTCTAGAAGATATTGGCAGTCCCTGTGGGACCCTTCTATGTGTATCACAGCCAATGAAAACAAAACTGTGCAGGTTCACAATATTGGCAGTCATTGTTGGGCCCTTCTATGTATATCAAACGCTTTTAAGCCAATGAAAACAAAACTGTGTAGGATAACAATTTATTGCGAGAAGTACTCAAGGTAGTCTTGAGAGGAGTATTTTTAGATCTTAGAGGGGCAAGTGCTCAGAGGCATTGCAACAGTTTTGTAAGTTTCTTATAAGAAAAGGTTTAAATTCCTTCTCTCTTTTTTTTCCTCCAAAACCTTGGAAGATTGGGTATCCCTTGTGGAGCCATTTAATGTGCATCAAATGCATTGAAGCAAATGAAAACAAACAGTAAACATCTACTCCCTCCGTCCCATAATATAGGACGTTTTTTGACACTAGTGTAGTGTCAAAAAACGTCTTACATTATGGGATGGAGGGAGTAGTACTCAAGCATCTCTTATAAGTATCCAAAACTTTAATACTCCCTCTGTTTCGGTTTGAGTATAACTTTGGCCATGGATTTAACTAACAAAATATGAGTAAATTACCACAAAAAGTATACCATTGGAAACTTCTTTTGAATGTGAATTCAATGATATACTTCTTGTGGCACATATCTCATATTTTGTTGGTTAAATGAAATCGGTGGTCAAAATTAGACTCAAAAAACGAGAGGGGCTAGCAAACTGGAACGGATGGAGTATATGACTGTACGAGGCATGCAAAAACAAATGAGACTTGACATAAGAATACTGGAACATAAATGAGCAAATGGCTATGTATTAGTTCCAAAACAGGTATCATCCGCACTGTTTCAAATAAACAAATTTGAACACATGAAAGTCAAGGTGGAGAAGGGGGAAACAGTCAACAAAGTACCTGCTTGTTTCCTCGAGAACCAAGGTGAGGCGTTGCTACGGTTATAAAGTTCACCGCTTCCAACCCGCATATGGTTCCTTCAGCTTTGCTGTCAAATGTGCTATTTGGATGTCTATAAAGTTTTGCAATTGCATATCTTGCTACTAAGCCTCCAACGGAGTGTGCAAGAAAAGAAATTTTGGTGAGCTCTGGCTTTCGACTAATTACATCAAGAACCTGAGTAAGAAGAGAACAATAGCACGTTTCAATAGAAAAATCAGTATGGTGTTTTGAATCGCAGAAACCTTTCAATAGAAAAAATCAGTATGGTGAATCAGCTAGCCTGTATAAATTTAGCCCCTCAAGTACAAATCATCTGTTGCATATGGCAATTACCTCATCTGCTAAGCGTTCTCCCATAACATCGACACCGTCTAGAGTCAATGTGTTCATGTTTTTCTCACTGCCTGCAAAGTTGAACAAACAAGTCTAAATAACAAAATCTCGATGAGTAAACTTATAGACTACCCATGTTTCCCTCGAAGTTACAAATTCAGAAAGGGTTCCAAGTTTGCATTTCAATCATGGTACATCAGGTACAACGTTATAGTTTAAACATGCCAAAATATCACTACCCAATGATGACCCTTGCAAATGGATCTGGCAGAGCAAATGCATCGTGAAAATCAAGGTCTTTGCATGGTTAATGCTTAATGATCGTCTCAACACAAGAGATATGCTCCTTAGAAGACATTGGAGATCTGAGGAAGATGATAACCTATGTCCAATGTGTGCTGCGCAGCTACATGAACATAGAGATCACCTCTTTTTTAAGTGCAATTTCAGTACCAGGGTCTGGAATTATTTGCAAATACAGTGGCATGCTGGTTTGTCCATCAGGGAATGTATTTTGGTTGCAAAAAGAGGGTTTCATAAACCCTTCTTCTTTGAGGTTGTATTTTTGGCTGCATGGAGTATCTGGACTACAAGGAATGATAAAATATTTAGGCACATCAGGCCAACCTTTGGGGCATGGAAGGCAAAATTCATTCATGATATCACATTGCATTCTCATAGAATGAAACCATCTGTAAAGCCCTTGCTGCTGCACTGGATAAGAGCATTACCCTAGAACCATAGATGTGTCTCATGGTGATTATGGTGCTGGTTGTAATTAGACTGATCACTGATGTATATAGGTAATTTCCTAACTACTCCCTCCGTTCCTAAATATTTGTCTTTTTAGAGATTTCAAATGGACTATCACATACGGATGTATATAGACATATTTAGAGTGTAGATTCACTCATTTTGCTCCGTATGTAGTCACTTGTTGAAATCTCTAGAAAGACAAATATTTAGGAACGGAGGGAGTAGTTAGTTAGCTTAGTTTCTTTTAGCTCTGTACATATTTTCTTTTGTAAGACTGTGCTGGAGGTTTTAATAAAAGACTGTGGGGCTTTTGCCTCACAGTATTCAGTCGAAAAAAAACATGCCAAAATATTAGTTCTATCTAGACCATTGGTGTTAGTTCTCCTATAAAAAAATATCATGTTTAATAGCGATATATTTAGTTTGAAATATACATTTTTAATGCAGCCTTGTCAAGAACATCCCTGTGATTGACTACTAATTAATATCCAGATACACACATGTGCACGCGCCACACAGCTTACCAACTGACATTATGTTAAACCATTTCTGGGTGAGTATCCTAATATCCTTATCTATAGTTCAGAATGGAACAACTCTGACAGATCTATGACTAAACATCGACAGTGACATGTCAAGAAAAAATAGAGATATACTCGTTGATATAAAAGAGGCGGTTTCACTTGAGTTTCAGGTATGTGAAAGAAATAATGAACAAACTGCCCAATGGTTTCTTATTTACTTTTTGTCAAACAGACATACATTTTCATTAATAATTATCAATTAATTTATAGAACAAAACAATGGCATGGATGATTAATAAAAAAAATAAAGCATGAAAATTAGGCAAATTAGCAAATGTAGTTGGTTAAAGCACAAAATCCAGTAACTTACAATGCACAATTACATCATCAGGAAGCTGCTTTACAAATTCGTTGGCTGCGTATTGCCAGTCATTGGTACTGCTCAAAGGAAAAGATAAACAAACTGATCAATAAGAGAAGATTTGAGCAGAAGGGGTTATCAGTTCAGAAATGAAAACACAAACTTGGCAAGCACTTGTAAAGAAGCACATCTAGGTGCCATTTTTGAGAAATGAAAAGATCAACGATCAGCTGTAATTAAGAACTGGACCTCGTCTCAACAGAGCATGCAAACAATCTTATTTATAACCTAGTACTCCCTCTGTAAAGAAATATAAGATGATTTAGACACTAAACGATCTTATATTTCTTTACAGAGGGAGTAGCTTTTGCTTGGCTGTTCCAAGGGTTAAAGAACAATTCCAATAAACGATAACGGTAACTTCAAGAGGTGTGGGCCTAACATAACGAACAAACAGCGGTTGATTGACTGAGCTGAATGGGCGGATACTGATCTTTTCTATTGGCAGATCATCGAGCATAGGGCTTCTTCATTCAGTAACAAACCATGTTGTCCATAAAATCCTCCAGGAACAAAGATAATTTGGGGCCGTCCTATTCCAAACAGATCATCAGGTGCTTGAAACAAACTCTACTGAACATGCCGTATCATACTCTCTGATTTGACCGAAAAGCACTGAACAATACAACTCAAAGGGCATCACCACACGCTTGACCATCCAGTTTGACAAATCGCAGTAACTAGTAGTAGTTCTTGTTTTGCAGTAACTAGCGGTTGAGCCGCAACTGACTCCGCCGAATCCCATGTTTACCCACTCTAGCATGCCCGATGGCACAAGCAATGCCCCGCATTACTTACGGATTCCATTCTGCCACTGGTCCATTCTGCTGCCGGGCGAAACAGATTTGTAGCCTGGCTACGAGTGCGAGATGTTGGATCAAATTCGTGAGCCGACACTAGGCGCAAAACACACGCGGGCGGGGGGGACGGCGCACGCACCTGCCGAGGATGCCGTGGACCATGACGAGGAGGTGTTCCGGGGCGTGGGAGGAGACGGCGTCGCTCCAGACGTCGACGCCGCCGGACGGGGACTCCTCCGCCCTCAGTCCTCCCTCCTCTTCGACTGAGCCTGAGGCGCCCGCCATCATGGCGGTCTCCTCGGCTGGGTGCGCAGGGAGGCGGCGGCCGATGGGCCGGCGGGACGGAAAGGTGTGGGGGTTGCGACGGAAGCGTCGTGTCCGCGTACCGCGTGGAGGGGAAGTGGGGCCCAGCAAGCGAACGAGGAAGAGAGGGGGGGATGCGTGGAGGTTGTGGATCCCCGTGCCCGTGAGCTCTGCCCATTTTACCGACGTGCCTGTCAGGTCTCGCGCTCGCTACCATCCTCCGATCCACCATGGATGTCGGCACATGATCCCGGAGGGCATCGGGCATGTCGACTACGTAGACTGCGGTGGGTAGGGTCACGTCAGGGCATCCCTCAAAATCACCGGCAGGTCTTGCTGTCCGGCCGCAGTTTGTCATCTAACACCATTACACATGGGTGCATGGGTCAGTTCGGTCGTTTGTTTTCCGCAAACCAAAAGTGTTAGAAAGAAGAGAGAGGAAATTGGCGGAATCGTTGTATTATTGCTTGAGCATTGTGGGTATATATATATATAAGAGTACTACATGGCCAACTTGAAGTACAAGACAAACCGAAACATATTCTAGTCTATCTCATCCATTTTGATGACAAGTATTTCCGAACGGAGGGAATATTTTCTAACTAAACATAATACCCAACATCCCCCCACAGTTACAACGGTAGCGACGCGGACGGTGAGACTGGAGAAGAATCCGAAGGCAAGCCGCCCCCCGTCCCCCAGTCGTAACTGTCGATGCATCGCGAAAGTCGTAGTTGGAGTGGAACCCGATGAGGTTGTCCAAGCAAGGCGGTAGCCCTTTATGTCGTTTGTCAATGTAGCCGAGAGCGTGGGTGGTGTAGCCATGGTCGAAGGTAGCCCTGCGAAGAATGCCGTGGTCGATGTCGAGTCGGGGTGGCCGGTGTTGAGGAAATTGTCGTGAAGCCGCGGGTGCAAGGAGGCGCCGAGTTAGTCATGGGCGCAGTGGTGTCGAGGTAGTGGTGCGCCGAAGGAGGGTGGTGTTGACGAGGCGTCGGCCTGGTTTGCCAAACCCGGAGACACGCCGTAGACGAAGGCACGCGTCGGTGTTGCCAGCACCGGGCATGCGAAAGACAGACGAAGACGAAGTTGACGAAGCACCGACCAGGCTTTCCAGGCCTGGGGACACGTCATGGATGAAGGCACGCATCGGTGTTGCCGGCATCGGGCATGCATAGATGAGGACCTACACGAGCTATACGCCATGTCGAAGAAGTTAGAGAGGCCAGCAGAGAAGGACTCTGCGACGGTTGCGGCACCAATCGGCACGGGGCCGATGTCGCCCACGGTTGTCGGAGTAGATGACAGCGACACTGGCGACAGGCTGGTGCTGGACGAAGATGAAGGGGGTGGACGGGCGGCGGCTACAGGGGTAGCAGCGGCAGCGGCCAAAGAAGAGCGGCGGCGACTAAGTTAGGAGCATGGCGGCGGTGCTCGAAGTAGGCGAGGAACCTGATGGCGTGACGAAGACCGACGCGGACGGTGGCATTCCCGCGCCGGTGGTGGCGTCACGGCGCATACCATGGGAGGTCGACGCGCGGTGACGACGGAGTGGGCCGCGGGCCGCGGCGCTATGGCCCGAAGGGGCGACACAGCGGCAGCAGGCAGGTCGGAGCGATGGCGGGAAGACCTGATGTAGGGTAGAACCCTAATCGCCCGATCTTTCACGAAAGGAGTGGATCCCACGAAGAAGATGAGGAACACAAAGAGGGAAACGAGGGAAAACGGGGGAAAACACAAGGGGAAACACAAGAGGAACACTCAAACTAACAAGAACAAGTCACACATGTGCTAGATCCTCGGATACATAGAACGATACACGAATCCACGGACAACTAAGGACGATACAAGGGTAGCCGGTCTTCTCCGTGAGGAGGTCTTGAAGTTCTTCTCCGAAAGGAGGTCTTGAATCCAAAGGGATCTTCTCCGAAGAGGCTGCGGTCTCTCACGAGGAGTAGATCTGATATGGATGAGCGAAGCTCTATCTCTAAGTATGAGCTAAACCAATGCTAACCCTAGAAAGTTGTACGGGAAATAGTATATATAGTCTAGGGGAAGAAGGGGATACACGGGCCTCGCCCCTTTACCGTGCGTAGACAGGGAGGCCGGACGTCCGGGCGTCGGGCTGGATGTCCGGGCGTTCAGGCGACGCCGGATGTCCGGGCTAGGGGGGCCGGATGTCCGGGCTGGAGCGGTGACATTTGTTGCTCTCGGGTTCGGAGGGGCCGGATTTCCGGGCCGGTGGCCGGATGTTCGGGCGCTCGGGAGGGGCCGGATGTCCGGGCTGCCGGGGCCGGATGTCCGGGGCCTGTAGCCTTCTGCGGCTGGGTTGCTGTAGAGGAAGGCGCTCCAGGGGCCGGATGTCCGGGGCCTTGGCCGGATGTCCGGGGCCTGGGAGATGCTCTTGGCTCCTTCCGTTGGTTCTCCTCATCCGTGGACTTGGGGACTTGTACATCTTCATGCGCATCTTCGGGAGGACCCTCTTGGTACCTAATCATGCACAACACCTCGGACTTAGGTAATAGCCATGTCTCATGTATATAAAGTGGAAGTTCGGAGAGGAGTGAGTTCACCTTATCTTCGATAGCTTTGGCTCGAGCTCATGTCATTGGTCCAAGTGGTGCCGTTGGAGGTGTGGGTGCGTCCATGGGGATGATCTTGGGATGCTCCGCATCATCTCCCCTCCCTTGGGGAAGATCCGTCCTCGGATCGAAATCTTCATCACCATGGTAGGGCGAGAGATCTTTGATGTTGAAGATGTCGCTCACGGAGTACTTTTCACGAGGAATGTCGATCTTGTAAGCGTTGTTGTTGTAGCGTGCAAGCACCTTGAATGGTCCATCCGCGCGTGGTCGAAATTTGGACTTGCGTTCTTGGGGAAAATGGTCCTTGCGAAGGTGTAGCCACACGAGGTCTCCAATGTTGAATATCATAGGGTGCTTGTTGACGTTGAGCTTGGTCGCAAGGCATTGTACTTGGCGCTCGATGGTGTTTCTTGTATCTTCATGCACCTTCTTGATATGGGTCGCTCTTGCACTTGCGTCCAAATTGATTCGCGCATGGAGTGGTAGAGATAGAATATCCAATGGTGACAAAGGATTGAATCCGTAGACGACCTCGAAAGGGGACTTGCCGGTTGTTGAGTGTCTTGCTCGGTTGTAGGCGTACTCGGCGATGGGTAGACACTCCTCCCACTCCTTGATGTTCTTCTTGATGAGTACTCGAAGTAGAGCGGAGAGTGTGCGGTTTGTCACCTCAGTTTGGCCGTCGGTTTGAGGATGGTACACCGTGGAGAAGAGTAGCTTGATTCCGAGCTTGGCGTATAGGGTCTTCTAAAAGTATCTAAGGAACTTGACATCGAGGTCCGAGATGATGGTTTTTGGCACACCATGGAGACGCAAAATTTCCCTAGAAAAGAGATTAGCAACATGTGAAGCATCATCTATCTTGTGGCAAGGAATAAAATGTGCCATTTTTGAGAAACGGTCCACAACGACAAATATGGAATCTTTCCCATTTTGAGTTCTAGGCAAACCAAGTACAAAGTCCATGCTAATGTCTTCCCATGGTTGGTATGGAATTGGTAAAGGCATATAGAGACCATGAGATTGAGCTTTGGACTTAGCTTTGCGACATGTAGAACACCGGTTGGTGAAACGATTGACGTCCCAAAACATCTTTGGCCAAAAGTAGCTCTTCGAGAGCGTGGCGAACGTCTTGTCGCGTCCGAAGTGTCCCATTAAGCCTCCTCTATGCGATTCTTGCAAAAGCAACAAACGAAGAGACTACTCGGGGATGCAAAGTTTGTTAGCTCTCATAAGATAGCCGTCTTTAATGTAATAGCGTTCCCAAGATGTATTCGACAAACACTTGGCATAGGGAGTAGCAAAAGTTAAATCATGCTCATACAAGTCTTTGATATGCTCGAAGCCAATGACATCTAACTCAAGTTGCGTGACAAGCATGCATATGCGAGAAAGAGCATCCGCTACTATGTTTTCTTTACCCTTGATGTACTTGATGACATAGGGAAAAGACTCAATAAATTCACTCCATTTAGCATGACGCTTGTTCAAC
This sequence comes from Triticum aestivum, assembly GCF_018294505.1. NCBI lineage: Eukaryota > Viridiplantae > Streptophyta > Magnoliopsida > Poales > Poaceae > Triticum > Triticum aestivum. The sequence goes on along the minus strand of NC_057812.1, from coordinate 436,381,262 downwards.
TTCGTTTGTCCCTTAAGATACTTGAGAGTCTCATGATCGGTATGAATGATAAACTCATGGGGACGAAGGTAATGTTCCCATTCACGCAAAATGCGGACTAAAGCATATAGCTCTTTGTCATAGATGGGATAATTGAGTTGCGCTCCGGAAAGTTTCTCACTAAAGTAAGCTATGGGGTGATTCTCTTGCATTAACACACCTCCTATGCCATTACCACTAGCATCGCAATGAATTTCAAAAGGCTTATCGAAGTTGGGTAAAGCAAGCACGGGAGCATGACTAAGCAAATTCTTGAGCTCATTGAATGCGATATCTTGGGATGGTCCCCAAACAAAAGGCGCATTCTTCTTGCTCAAAGCATGCAAAGGCGAAGCAATGGTGCTAAAATCCTTCACAAAGCGACGATAAAAACCCGCAAGGCCAAGAAAACTACGCACTAGATGCAAGTTGGTTGGTTGCGGCCAAGTCTTAATAGCATTAATCTTGGACTCATCAACATGAACACCCTTAGAAGAAACAACAAAACCCAAGAAAATGAGCTTATCAACACCAAAAAGGCATTTCTCCATATTAGCATAGAGGCGCTCTTTTCTAAGAGTTTGCAAAACGGTGCGGACATGGGTGACATGCTCTTTGATAGATTTGCTAAACACAAGAATGTCATCAAAGTAGACCACAACAAATATACCAATGTAAGGGCGAAAGACATGATTCATAAGGCGCATAAAAGTGCCTGGTGCTTTCGAGAGACCCATAGGCATGATTAACCACTCATACAAACCAAACTTGGTTTTGAAGGCGGTTTTCCATTCATCACCCTCTTGTATGCGGATTTGGTAGTAACCACTCTTAAGATCAATTTTGGAAAATATAGTGGCACCGCTAAGCTCATCAAGCATACCATCTAGGCGTGGAATGGGATACCTATAGCGAACGGTGATAGCATTGATATGTCTACAATCGGAGCACATGCGAAAACTACCATCATGTTTTGGCACAAGAATGACCGGAACGACACAAGGGCTCAAACTTTCACGCACATGTCCATGGTCTATGAGATGCTTTACTTGCCTTTGTATTTCTTTTGTTTCGTCGGGGTTGACACGGTATGGAGGTTTGTTCGGAAGAGGTGCTCCGGGGATGAGGTCGATTCGGTGCTCAATGCCTCGTAGAGGAGGTAGACCCGGAGGTAGGTCATCGGGAAAAACATCTTGAAATTCCTGCAAAAGAGAAGACACCACTAGAGGAAGAGTGTGAGAAGTGTTAGTTTGTGATGCATTGTCCTTGCACACGAGGACGTAGTGTAGGACACTAGATGGGTTCTCACACACTTCTCTCATCTCACGTTTGGTGGCAAATAGAACTAGGTTCTTGTTTTCGCTCATCATGGAGGCACTCAATTTTGGCTTGTGGCGCTCACTCTCGTTTTGGTGGCTCGCTCTCTCACTATGATCTCCATGATGGGTGGGTTGCTTGTCGGCGATCCCTTGACTTGGCGACATTGGACGGGGGACGTACTCCTTGCCCTTCATCTTGAAGATGTAGTGGTTCGTTCGGCCGTTGTGTACGACTCCTCTATCGAATTGCCATGGCCGTCCAAGGAGAAGATGACAAACGGTCATTGGAACGACGTCGCACTCCAAGGTGTCTTCGTAGGCGCCGATCTTGAAGGAGCTTGTACTTGGTGCCCGACTTGGATAGTGCCGGAGTCACTAAGCCATTGCACTTTGTATGGATGTGGATGCTTCGTCTTGGGCAATTGGAGCTTGGAGCAAAGTTCTTCACTTGCGAGATTATGACAACTCCCTCCATCGATGATGACCTTGACGGATCGGCCATTGATGCCGGCCTTGGTGTGGAATATGGGGCATCGTTGGTATTCTTCTTGGTGATGTTGGAGAGTCAAGACTTTGGAGACAACAAGTGCGGGACTTGAGTCTTCATCACAAAAGACTTGTTCTTCTTCATTGTTCACTTGGCGGTGCATGGCGACTTGCTCGAGGGCTTCCATTTCGCCTTCGCTCATGGAGTCATAAGTGCCATCGTCGTTGAATACCATGGTTCGCTTGTTGGTGCACTCGTAGGACTTGTGGCCTCGGCCTTCGCAAGTGAAACACTTGAAGGAACTCGTCTTGACGGTCTCATCGGTTGGGGTTGATGATGATGAAGCTCTCGGCTTGAAGTTGCTCGTAGGAGGATGGCTTGTAGTTGACGAAGCTTTCTTGGAAGTCGACTTGTCGATGTTGGAAGTAGAAGGTCTTGTAGTCGGTGTTGGAGTCGTTGAAGCTTGGTTATTGGAGAAGCCGTAGGACTTGGATGAGAACTTGCATACTTGAAATCATCTTGCACTTGGCGTTTCGCTTTGGTAGCTTGGTGCACTAGCTCGATGAGATTTGAGTATGGTTGGAAGTCGGCGATCTTCTTGATAGGGTGATTGAGTCCGTTCAAGAAACGTGCCATTGTTTGCTCATCATCTTATGTGACATTGGCTCTTATCATTGCAATCTCCATCTCCTTGTAGTATTCTTCAACGCTCTTTGTTCCTTGCTTGAGTTGTTGGAGTTTCTTGAAGAGGTCGCGGTTGTAGTAGGTAGGAACGAAGCGTGCTCTCATGACATCCTTCATTTGCGCCCAAGTAGTGATGGGTGGTTCACCTCTTGCCTCTTGGCGCTCTATGATCTGTTCCCACCAAATGAGGACATAATCTTGGAACTCAAGGGATGCCATTGCGATCTTCTTCTCTTCGTCAAAATTGTGCAAACGGAAGATCTTGTTAACCTTTAATGCCCATGAAAAGTATTCTTCGGGATCGTTGCTTCCGTTGAACTTGGGCATGGTGAACTTGAGCTTGTCGTAGCGTTGCTCTTCATTGTGTTGGGGTCGGGGATGATGACACCCTTGTTGTAGATGATTGTTCAACTCGTGATGCTCTTGGCGCGGAGGGTTGTTATCCTCATGTTGCTCTTGTCGTGGAGGATTTCCATTGTCTTCATGCTCTCGATGAACTTGATGGTGTTGGCGAGCTTGTGGAGGATCTTCGCGAGCTCGAAGAGGAACTTGACGATGCACACGAGCATGAAATCTTTGTTCTTGAATTTCTTCGCGATGTGCTTCCTCTTGTTCATGGGCTTGTCGGCTTTGGTCGGCAACGGCTCGACTTGAATCGCGTAGAGCTTGTTGCACCGCAAGTGCTTGAGCGTCACAGAGTTGTTGTTCTTGACGTTGTGCCTCGGCATCTTGGGCATTTTGGTGTAGACGTGCTCACTCTTCCTCTTCATCTTGGAGTTGTCGTTGCCGTTCTCGTGCTAGCGCAAAGGCCTCTTGAGTTTGACGTTGTCGGCGCTCTTGAGAGTCAGTACTCGTAGGGTATTGAGGCTTGCTTGACGGTCGATGCGTGCGGCTCGACGAAGAGAGTTCGATGTCGGTGTACTTGAGCCGGAGAGGGCGAAGTCGGAGTGGCGGCTTGAACGGCTCCTTCTTGAAGTGGAAGATGAGCGGTTGAGCAACAAAGCACGAATTTCGTCCATCCTTGCGTCATTCTCTTGCTTGTGATCGTCGAGCTTGTGGTCGAAGTAGTCCCTTGTACGTTACTCAGAAAGTCGCAAGTCGGCGGCAAGGTTGTCGATGCGTTCACTCATAGCTTGTTGCTCTTGATGCAAAGCACGTTGTGCACCAAAGAGGTGACTCTTGGTGACGAAGGAGTTCATGTCGTCGTCTTGCTCCATTAAGAGTGGGTTGGTAGAAGTACTTGGCCTATCCATCATTCCAAGACAAATGTGAGTGGTAGAAATAGAAGAACGAGTACCAAATGTACCTTGACCGAAGTTGAAAGTGGATCGAGGATCACTCCAATGTAGGACAAGGAAATAGCACAATTGGTACGAGTTCTTGTCGGTTTCTCACACCTACACAAGTAAAAGCTTTTGGTGGAGTTTGGTTAGGATGGTGGCACAGAATTTGATGCAATTGTAAGTGAGCTTCAATAATGCTGGAAAAGATTCGCAAGATGCAATGTAACAAGTAGACCAAGCATATAAGGTACACAGAAACACACACGTAAAAAGATAAGTGGGGTTGTGCAACCAAGGGTGAGCCAAAATGTGGAATCCACAAAAATGCTCTTATTGCACAACACTAGAGAGACGCTAGCATGATTGCACAATAGGCGGATACAAGAACTTGTGCACAACCTACTTAGCAAAAATGTAACGACTTCTATCCCAAATATGTTCTATGCAAGGTGTTGCTATGCTATGATCCAAGATGATCGAGTATGACAATCTTAATGTTGAAAGATGCTATGGTTCTTGCTTAAAAGCTCTTTGCTTATCCTTTATCTTTGCTTAAAAGCTTGTTTGGCTCTTTGATGTTTGAGCTCTTTTCTCATGCAATGCTTGACGAACCAAGATAGCAAATGAGTATGCGATGACAACTTTGTGACACAAGAGATGATACCAAGATATGCAACAATGATGTATGTATGCTATGGGAAGTATGATCACTAATGTGCACAAGTCTCGTTGCCGGCAATACTCAATGGCTAGTCTCGATGGGTAAGCGACGCAAAGGAGTAAGGCTATGATGGCTATCAATGTAATGGAAAGAATGATATGTCCAATACCAAGATGAGGTTACCGGTCTTGCTTCCGGTATGGTGTCAAAATGGCGGCACAAATACCAAGTCATAGTCGAGGTGGTCGTTGTTGATGACGTGTTCGTGGTGAAGATGAGCGGCGGTGATGTCGATGTCGAACCGTACCTAGATAGCCAAAACACAAAAGGATACGGTGCCGCAACTCAAATTCTCAAACCTCGAAGTAGCAAATGTGTCAGAGAGTGAAATGGTCCAAAAATGGTTGGGTTATGCGGAAGTGGTGGAGGTATGCGGAAGTGTATATGGCATATGGTGGACATCGGAACAAAATTTGGTGGAAATTGGGGCGGTGGATGGATATGTGGCTGCCAGGGGCCGGATGTCCGGGTGGAAGGCCGGATGTCCGGGCTCTATGGGCCGGATGTCCGGGCTCTGAATCCGGGGACGAAAGGGATGAACACCGCGTGGGGAGGTTAAATCCGGGCGAAATTCAGAGGAATTGGTGGATGGAAATTGGGGGGAAAAGGATGGGAAGCTAGATCCACTCAAAACAAAGCAAATCCATGGATCCAAACCAACAAAATCTCAACACACCAACAAATCACAAAAAAAATTTGGGGCTATTTTGGTGGGGAATTTTCGAATTAGGGCGAAAAACAACAAAACAAGGCTAGAAAAACGACGGGGAGGCTCCGAAATCGTGATCAACGTGGCTCTAGATACCAAGATGATGTAGAGTAGAACCCTAATCGCCCGATCTTTCACGAAAGGAGCGGATCCCGCGAAGAACACGAGGAACACAGAGAGGGAAACGAGGGAAAATGGGGGGAAACACAAGGGGAAACACAAGAGGAACACTCAAACTAACAAGATCAAGTCACACATGTGCTAGATCCTCGGATACATAGAACGATACACGAATCTACGGACAACTAAGGACGATAAAAGGGTAGCCGGTCTTCTTCGTGAGGAGGTCTTGAAGTTCTTCTCCGAAAGGAGGTCTTGAATCCAAAGGGATCTTCTCCGAAGAGGCCACTGTCTCTCACGAGGAGTAGATCCGATGTGGATGAGCGAAGCTCTATCTCTAAGTATGAGCTAAACCAACGCTAACGCTAGAAAGTTGTACGGGAAAGAGTATATATAGTCTAGGGGAAGAAGGGGATACACGGGCCTCGGCCCTTTACTGTTCGTAGACAGGGAGGCTGGACGTCCGGGCATCGGGCCGGATGTCCGGGCGTTCAGGCGACGCCGGATGTCCGGGCTGGGGGGCCGGATGTCCGGGCTGGAGCGGTGGCATTTGTTGCTCTCGGGTTCGGAGGGGCCGGATTTCCGGGCCGGTGGCCGGATGTCCGGGCGCTCGGGAGGGCCGGATGTCCAGGCTGCCGGGGCCGGATGTCCGGGGCCTGTACCCTTCTGCGGCTGGGTTTCTATAGAGGAAGGCGCTCCAGGGGCCGGATGTCCGGGGCCTGGGAGATGCTCTTGGCTCCTTCCGTTGGTTCTCCTCATCCGTGGACTTGGGGACTTGTACATCTTCATGCGCATCTTCGGGAGGACCCTCTTGGTACCTAATCATGCACAACACCTCGGACTTAGGTAGTAGCCATGTCTCATGCATATAAATTGGAAGTTTGGGGAGGAGTGAGTTCACCTTATCTGCGATAGCTTTGGCTCGAGCTCGTGTCATTGGTCCAAGTGGTGCCATTGGAGGTGTGGGTGCGTCCATGGGGATGATCTTGGGATGCTCCGCATCAAGACCTCGGGGCGACAGCAGGCTGCGGCACGACGACCCAAAGGGGCGGCGCAGCGACGGAACCCTGGTCGGTGCAACCGTGGGAACGGTGTCACAACAGCTGCGTGGACCGTGTGCCATGCTCACGACAGCCCGACGGGGCGACACAACGGCGGCGTGAGGGTCGATGCAGCCATGGGGACGACCTTGAGCAAACGACCTTGGGGTGGCGTTGGACCGCGGGCCACAACACTATTGCCCGAAGGGGCGACACAAAGGTGACGCGGGTCAGTGCAGCCGGAAGAAGAACCACGGAGCGGCAGCGCTGCGGCCCGACAAAGCAACGTAGTGGCAGCCTGTTGCTCGATCGGTGAAGGACGCGGTGTACTCGAAGATGATATTCATGAGACCTGCAAACCGACGCGCAGCCGGCTGATCAGACCAGAGACGCGGTGGACGAGATCAACAAGTCACGGGCCGGACTGGCAGAAGCGTCACGAATTGCACAGGAAACTGCACCGGACATCGTGCATGCATGCAAGCATAACACTCCATGAGATGCAAGGACGTGCGAACAGCCAGACACGCACGGGATGCTTAAGTGCCTTGGGCCACATGAGGGCACCGATGGATCAAAGCGCGTGGCCGAGTAGCCCACGCACACGCAGCCACGTGAGTGGCCTCGCGGGGCGGATTGATGGGCCTACGGACGGTGCGAGCGGCAGCCGCACGCCCACACCTAATGCAATGCCCAATGCAAAGACTTAGACGTTGTGATGCGGTCGATCTTGGTGGCTGATGAATACGTCGGTGGAGCAGACACGCGTTGTAGATGATGAACGGCTGCGAGCGACTCAAACCGATCTTAGATCGGAAAACCAAAAAGAAACATCGATCAAGATGACTGACAAGAGAGAAAAATCTGGATCAAGAGATCGGAAAAACGACTCTCTAGGGGAGCCGGTCAACACGATCGGTGGATGAACCCTAGGTACGGGCAACGCAACCCCTGGCGGCCGCCCGCCCCAGGGGCGCATAGGACGGAAGCGGTGGGTGGCATCTAGGGTTTGGATTGGTTAGGCTGATACCATGTTAGAAGGGAGAGAGAGAGAGAGGAGATTGGTGGAATTGTTGTATTATTGCTTGAGCCTCGTGGGCATATATATAGGAGTACACGGTCAACTTAGAGTACAAGACAAGCCGGAACATATCCTAGTCTATCTCGTATTTCCAAACTAAACATAATACTCAACAGGAAGCAAACTATGAGGGCTACTGTCATGTGTTCGCGACAGTGAGGAACCGCCTATGGGCTCTGGAGGGTGAGGGATCGAATTTGGGGGATGAGGGAGTCGAGGGTGCGTCTTCTCCGATGGTGAGCATGGTGGGCGTCAGATGCACTGTGGGAGACTTCGTCGTGCACACCGCGGGTCATGGCGGAGCGGCTGCATCGGGGGGGGGGGGGCTTCGCGCCGGGCAACAGGGATTTGCATTCGACGACGGGGCATGTTTGGAGCCCTGATCGCTCAAGTTCCATGGGCAGGGTGCGTCATGGTAGAGCAAGATCGTCAGGTGTCGTCATGCAGCTTGGAGAGTGCTAGTCGGGATCTCTGACGAAGTTGTCTGTGGCTGGTGATTCGCCGGCTCGTGGGACAGTGGCGGTGCGCCATGGGCGGCGGTGGCGTCTCTCCCGCCTAGGGTTCTTGAGTCTGCTCTCATGGGCTCGGGGGGAGGGGGAGCTCGTTGGGTTTGGGCATGGTATGGCACCTGGGCCACAAAAGCTGCCTGGTGGGTGGCACCTGGGCTATAGAGGCCCACCAGCTCGGACGTGGTTAGTACAACCCCAACAATCTGATGGCCGCTAGTGAGCTGGTTCAATCCCGACCCAGCGTCGTTTTCAGCCTGCTCTATTGTCGCGGGCTATAAATTCATGTGGGTGTGTAAAGGGCTACAGTGACCCCTCGCCGGGTTTTCCTGCCTTCAAAGAAGATATGCGGGGGTTGATTCCCTTGGCATCGTCTCTCTCACACCCCAGATCCACCACCGCTCCTCTGATCATTCACCGAGGTAGTTGCCATGGGTGTGCAAGATGACATGTGATACGTCCATTTTGCATCATGCTTTTATATCGATATTTATCGCATTATGGACTGTTATTTCACTTTATATCACAATACTTATGACTATATCACAATACTTTATATCACAACAAGGAGGGAGAATGCCGGCAACTGGAATTCTGGGCTAGAAAAGGAGCAAATATTAGAGACCTATTCTGCGCAACTCCAAAAGTCTTGAAACTCCATGGAACATCTTAAAATAAATAAAGAAAAATCCTCGCCAAAGATGAAGGCCAGGGGGCCCACACCCTCCTCACGAGGGTGGGGGCACCCCCTAGGGCGCGCCCCCTACCTCGTGGGCCCCCTGGTGGCTCTTCGACATCCATCTTCTCCTATATGAGGTCTTTCGATGAGAAAAAAATAAGAAGGAACTTTTCGGGACGAGACTCCGCCGCTACGAGGCGGAACCTTGGCGGATCCAATCTAGAGCTCTGGCAGAGCTGTTCTGCCGGGGATACTTCCCTCCGGGAGGGGGAAATCATCACAACCGTCATCACCAATGCTCCTCTCATAGGGAGAGGGCAATCTTCATCAACATCTTCACCAGCACCATCTCATCTCCAAACCCTAGTTCATCTCTTGTATCCAATTCTTGTTTCAAAGTCCGGGATTGGTGCTAGTAGGTTGCTAGTAGTGTTGATTACTCCTTGTAGTTGATGCTAGTTGGTTTAATTGGTGGAAGATCATATGTTCAGATCCTATATGCATATTATTACCCCTCTGATTATGAACATGAATATGCTTTGTGAGTAATTACGTTCGTTCCTGAGGACAAGGGAGAAGTCTTGCTATGAGTAATCATGTGAATTCGGTATTCGTTTGATATTTTGATAAGATGTATGTTGTCTAGCCTCTAGTGGTGTTATGTGAACGTCGACTACATAACACTTCGCCATTATTTGGGCCTAGAGGAAGGCATTGAGAAGTAATAAGTAGATGATGGGTTGCTAGAGTGACAAAATCTTAAACCCTAGTTTATGCGTTGCTTCGTAAGGGGCTGATTTGGATCCATATGTTTCATGCTATGGTTAGGTTTACCTTAATACTTTTGTTGTAGTTGCGGATGCTTGCAATAGAGGTTAATCATAAGTGGGATGCTTGTTCAAGTAAGAAGAACACCCAAGCACCGGTCCACCCACATATCAAATTATCAAAGTATCGAACGTGAACCATATGAACATGATGAAAACTAGCTTGACGATATTCCCATGTGTCCTCAGGAGCGCTTTTCCTATTATAAGAGTTTGTTCCGGCTTGTCCTTTGCCACAAAAGGATTGGGCCACCTTGCTGCACTTTAATTACTTTTGTTACTTGTTGCTCGTTACAATTTATCCCGTCACAAAACTATCTGTTACCACTTATTTCAGTACTTACAGAGAATACCTTGCTGAAAACCGCTTATCATTTCCTTCTGCTCCTCGTTGGGTTCGATACTCTTACTTATCGAAAGGACTACAATAGATCCCCTATACTTGTGGGTCATCAAGACTCTTTTCTGGCACCGTTGCTGGGGAGTGTGGCGCTTTTGGTAGGTGGAATTTGGTAAAGAAAAATTTATATAGTGTGCTGAAATTTACTGTCACTTGTTACTATGGAAAGTAATTCTCTGAGGGGCTTGTTCGGGGTATCTTCACCCCGACCAGTAGAGCAAAGAGTTGCTCCTCAACCTACTGAACCTATTGAAAATGAAATCCCTTATGAGTATCCTTCAGGTATAATAGAAAAACTGCTAGCTAATCCTTTTACAGGAGATGGAACAAAGCATCCTGATGAGCACTTAATATATGTGGATGAAGTTTGTGGATTATTTAAGATTGCAGGTATACCCGATGATGTTGCTAAGAAGAAGGTCTTCCCTTTATCTTTGAAGGGAGACGCATTGATATGGTATAGGCTATGTGATGATATTAGATCATGGGACTATAAAAGATTGAAGTTGGAATTTCATCAAAAGTATTACCCTATGCATCTTGTTCATCGTGATCACAATTATATATATAATTTCTGGCCTCGCGAAGGAGAAAGCATCGCTCAAGCTTGGGGGAGGCTTAAATCAATGTTATATTCATGCCCCAATCATGAGCTCCCGAGAGAAATAATTATGCAAAGTTTTTATGCTTGGCTTTCTGATAACAATCGCACCATGCTTGATACTTCTTGTGCTGGCTCTTTTATGATGTAGACTATTGAATTCAGATGGAATTTATTGGATAGAATTAAACGCAACTCTGAAGATTGGGACCTCGACGAAGGTAAGGAGTCAGGTATGACACCTAAGTTTAATTGTGTTAAATCTTTTATGGACACCGATATTTTCCGTAAGTTTAGCACTAAATATGGACTTGACTCTGAGATAGTAGCTTCTTTCTGTGAATCTTTTGCTACTTATGTTGATCTCCCTAAGGAGAAGTGGTTTAAATATTATCCTCCCATAGAAGTAAAAGTAGCTGCACCTATTAAAGTTGAAGAAAAGACTGTCACTTATAATGATCCTATTGTTCCTACTTCTTATATTGAGAAACCACCTTTCCCTGTTAGAATAAAGGATCATGCTAAAGCTTCAACTGTTGTTCGTAAAAGCAATATTAGAACTTATACACCTCCTGAGAAAGTTAAAATAGAACCTAATATTGCTATTGTTAAAGATCTCTTGTCTGATAATATTGATGGGCATATTATTCAGTTCGAAGGTGAAACTGCTAGAATTGCTAAACCTTGTGATAAAGATAAACATAGACCTGTGGTAGGCGTGCCTGTTATTTCTGTTAAAATAAGTGATCATTGTTATCATGGCTTATGTGATATGGGTGCAAGTGCTAGTGTTATACCGCATACTTTATATGAAGAAATTAAGAATGAAATTGCACCTGCTGAGTTAGAAGGTATTGATGTCACAATTAAACTTGCCAATAGAGATACTATTTCACCAATTGGAATTGTTAGAGATGTTGAAGTCTTGTGTGGGAAAACTAAATATCCTGCTGATTTTCTTGCTCTTACTTCTCCGCAAGATAGCTTTTGTCCCACTATAATGGTAGACCTTTCTTAAATACCGTCAATGCTACCATAGATTGCAAAAAGAATGTTGTTACTGTTGGCTTGGATGATATGGTTCATGAGTTTAATTTCTCTAAATTTAGTAAACAACATCGTGAGGAAGAATTACCTAGTAAGGATGAAATTATTGGTCTTGCTTCTATTGCCGTACCTCCTAGTGATCCTTTAGAACACTATTTACTAGACCATGAAAATGATATGTTCATGAATGAAAGAAGGGAAATAGATGAAGTATTCTTTAAACAGGAACCTATTCTGCATCATAATTTGCCTGTTGAAATTTTAGGGGATCCTCCTCCACCCAAGGGTGATCCCGTGTTTGAGCTCAAACCTTTGCCTGATAATCTTAAATATGCTTATCTTGATGAAAATAAGATATATCATGTTATTATTAGTGCTAAGCTTTCAGAGCATGAAGAAGAAAGATTATTGAAAACTCTGAAGAAGCACCGTGCTGCTATTGGATATACTCTTGATGATCTTAAGGGCATTAGTCCCACTCTATGTCAACATAAAATAAATTTGGAAGCAGATGCCAAACCAGTTCATGATCCTCAACGACGTCTGAATCCTAAGATGAAAGAAGTGGTAAGAAAACAAATACTAAAGCTTCTGGAGGTAGGTATAATCTATCCCGTTGCTGATAGTGAGTGGGTAAGTCCTGTCCATTGTGTCCCTAAGAAGGGAGGTATTACTGTTGTTCCTAATGATAAAGATGAATTGATTCCACAAAGAATTATCAGAGGTTATAGGATGTTAATTGATTTCCACAAATTAAATAAAGCTACTAAGAAAGATCATTACCCCTTACCTTTTATTGATCAAATGCTAGAAAGATTATGCAAACATACACACTATTGCTTTCTAGATGGTTATTCTGGTTTCTCTCAAATACCTATGTCAGCTAGAGATCAATCAATGACTACTTTTACATGTCCGTTTGGTACTTTTGCTTATAGACGTATGCCTTTTGGTTTATGTAATGCACCTGCTACCTTTCAAAGATGCATGATGGCTATATTCTTTGACTTTTGTGAAAAGATTTGTGAGGTTTTCATGGACGACTTTTCCGTCTATGGTTCCTCTTTTGATGATTGCTTGAGCAATCTTGATCGAGTTTTGCAGAGATGTGAAGAAACTAATCTTGTCTTGAATTGGGAAAAGTGCCACTTTATGGTTAATGAAGGTATTGTCTTGGGGCATAAAGTTTCTGAAAGAGCTATTGAAGTTGATAAAGCCAAGGTCGGTGCTATTGAAAAGATGCCATGTCCCAAGGATATCAAAGGTATAAGAAGTTTCCTTGGTCACGCCGGATTTTACAGGAGGTTCATTAAGGACTTCTCAAAAATTTCTCGGCCTCTGACTAATTTATTGCAAAAAGATATACCATTTGTCTTTGATGATGATTGTGTAGAAGCATTTGAAATACTTAAGAAAGCATTAGTCTCTACACCTGTTGTTCAGCCACCTGATTGGAACCTACCCTTTGAAATTATGTGTGATGCTAGTGATTATGCTGTAGGTGCTGTTCTAGGGCAAAGAGTTGATAAGAAATTAAATGTTATTCATTATGCTAGTAAGACTCTAGACAATGCTCAAAGAAATTATGCTACTACTAAAAAATAACTCTTAGCAGTTGTATTTGCTTGTGATAAGTTTAGATCTTATATTGTTGATTCTAAAGTAACTATTCAAACCGATCATGCTGCTATTAAATATCTTATGGAAAAGAAAGATGCTAAACCTAGACTTATTAGATGGGTTCTCTTGCTACAAGAATTTGATTTGCATATTGTTGATAGAAAGGGAGCTGAGAACCCCGTTGCAGACAACTTGTCTAGGTTAGAAAATATTCTTGATGACCCACTACCTATTAATGATAGCTTTCTTGATGAACAATTAAATGTTATAAGTACTTCTCGTAGTACTCCATGGTATGCTGATTATGATAATTATATTGTTGCTAAATTTTACCACCTAGCTTCACATACCAACAAAAGAAAAAGTTCTTCTATGATTTAAGACATTACTTTTGGGATGACTCACATCTTTATAAAGAAGGAGTAGATGGTGTTATTAGACGTTGTGTACCTGAGCATGAACAGGAACAGATCCTACGCAAGTGTCATTCCGAGTCTTATGGAGGACACCACGCTGGAGATAGAACTGCACATAAGGTATTACAATCTGGTTTTTATTGGCCTACTCTCTTCAAGGATGCCTGTAAGTTTGTCTTGTCTTATGATGAATGTCAAAGAATTGGTAATATTAGTAGACGCCAAGAAATGCCTATGAATTATTCTCTTGTTATTGAACCGTTTAATGTTTGGGGCTTTGATTATATGGGACCTTTTCCTGCCTCTAATGGATACACGCATATTCTAGTTGTTGTTGATTACGTTACTAAGTGGGTAGAAGCTATTCCAACTAGTAGTGCTGATCATAACACTTCTATTAAAATGCTTAAAGAAGTTATTTTCCCGAGGTTTGGAGTCCCTAGATATTTAATGACTGATGGTGGTTCACACTTTATTCATGGTGCTTTCCGTAAAATGCTTGCTAAATATGATGTTAATCATAGAATTGCATCTCCTTATCACCCACAGTCTAGTGGTCAAGTAGAGTTGAGCAATAGAGAGCTCAAATTAATTTTGCAAAAGACTGTTAATAGGTCTAGAAAGAATTGGTCCAAGAAACTTGATGATGCATTATGGGCTTATAGAACTGCATACAAAAATCCTATGGGTATGTCTCCGTATAAAATGGTCTATGGAAAAGCATGTCACTTACCTCTCGAACTAGAACATAAGGCATATTGGGCTATTAAAGAGCTCAACTATGATTTTAAACTTGCCGGTGAGAAGAGGTTATTTAATATTAGCTCACTTGATGAATGGAGAACCCAAGCATATGAAAATGCCAAGTTGTTTAAAGAAAAAGTTAAAAGATGGCATGACAAAAGGATACAAAAGCATGAGTTTAATGTAGGTGATTATGTATTGCTATACAACTCTCGTTTAAGATTTTTTGTAGGAAAACTTCTCTCTAAATGGGAAGGCCCCTATGTTATCGAAGAGGTCTATCGTTCCGGTGCCATAAAAATCAACAACTTCGAGGGCACAAATCCGAAGGTGGTAAACGGTCAAAGAATCAAACATTATATCTCAGGTAATCCCATAAATGTTGTAACCAATATTATTGAAACCGTAACCCCGGAGGAATACATAAGAGACACTTTCCGGAACGTTTCAGACTCCGAAAAGGAATAGGTATGTGGTATGGTAAGTAAGCCGACTCCAAAACAATTTTTAAGGCAATATTTCTCTGTTTTGGAACATTTAGAAAAATAGAAAAATAAGTAGTAGTCCGGGAAGGACACGAGGGCCCCACGAGGGTGGTGGGCGCGCCCCCTACCTTGTGAGCACCTCGTGTGCCTTCTGGACTCCGTTTTCTTGCACGTTGCGTATTTTGGTCGGTAAAAATTCATTATATATTCTCCCGAAGGTTTTGACTCCCGTATCATGCAAAAATCTCCTGTCTTTGTTTCGAGCTGTTTTTCTGATAGATCAAGATTATCATGATGTCCCCAAGTGCTTCCAAGGACAAGTTCTTTGAGAAGGTCATCAACCCTTACCTCGCGGAGGTGCTGCGACACCCTCAAACCATTGAGATGCGTGATGCGTTGTTGCACATCCGCGATGTTGAGGGACCAAAGGGAACTGAAAGCGTGGAGAAGAGGCTCGAAGCAATGGAGCAACAAATTTTCAAGTGCAAGGGGATGGTGGAGCGTGGAATCAACGCTAGCCACACAATGCTCGCGGAGTTCACTAACAACTACAAGCCGGATGCCAAGAACACCAAGGAGGCCATCTTCAAGCTATATGAGAAGATCGAGCACCTCCAAGCCCAAATCTATGACCTGCAAAACCAAAACTGTGAGTATGAATATAGATTCAAAAGAATGAGTTTGGCTGCAGATTCGAGGATTTCGGAGACTCGATCATCCTTCTATGATGGTGAACCTATGCCTTGGAAGATGGATGACAAGCCTGCATCATCAACAACACCTCCACCTTCTTCACCAACCAAGGAGATATAATCACATGGGTATGGGCACTCCCCTTGGCAACTGCCAAGCTTGGGGGAGGTGCCCCGGTATCGTATCACAATCACAACTCCTATATTTACCGTTTTTCTTAGTTCAATCCTATTAGTAGTATCTTGATCTAGTAGAATAAAGTTTATGGCATGATCTAGTTTTGAGTTTTGCTTTATGATCTCTCTATGTAATCGAGTCCGTGAGCTATATATAATAAAGATTAGTGTTAAGTCAAGGGCTTAATTAATTTGCCATGATCTTGGGTGAATAAAAGAAAAGAGAAAAAGAATAAAAAGAAGCAAAAAGTTCATATTGATCTTATTGAGAGTAATGACTTCACATAGAAAGAGTATGATGATTAAAAGTTGTTGGGAGTTGGCAAACATAGCTTTGGTCATTGTTGCAATTAATAGGAAGTAATAAGGAAAGAGAGGTTTTCACATATAGATATATTATCATTGACATCTTTTATGATTGGGAGCACTCATTAAAATATGACATGCTAAAGAGTTGATGTTGGACAAGGAAGACAACGTAATGAGTTATGTCTTTCTTATATCTGAGATAAAGTATATTGTCATGGATCCTCTAACTTGTTGAGCTTGCCTTTCCCCCTCATGCTAGCCAAATTCTCAGCACCAAGTAGAAATAGTACTTGTGCTTCCAAATACCCTTAAACCAGTTTTGCCATGAGAGTCCACCATATCTACCTATGGATTGAGTAAGATCCTTCAAGTAAGTTGTCATCGGTGCAAAGCAATAAAAATTGCTCTAAATATGTATGATTGATTGGTGTGGGAGAAATAAGCTTTATACGATCTTGTGATGTGGAAGTAATAAAAGCGACGGACTGCATAATAAAGGTTCATATCACAAGGGGCAATATAAAGTGATGTTCTTTCGCATTGAGATTTTATGCATCCAACCATAAAAGCACATGGCAACCTCTGTTTTCCTCTGCGAAGGGCCTATCCCTTATTATTATCTTCTACCTTATGCAAGAGTCATGGTGATCTTCACCTTCTCTTTTTCATTTTATCCTTTGGCAAGCTCAGCATGTTGGAAAGAACATGGTATATATATCTAATTGGATGTAGGGGAGCATGAACCATTATTGTTGACATTACCCTTGAGGTAAAAGGTTGTGGGGCAAAACTATAAGCCCCTATCTTTCTCTGTGTCCGAATAAAACTCCGTAACCACAAGTATTGCGTGAGTGTTAGCAATTATGGAGGACTAAATGATAGTTGAGTATGTGGACTTGCTTTTTAGCTCTGACATAGACTCTTTCCGATGTTATGATAAATTGCAATTGCTTCAATGACTGAGATTATAGTTTGTCGGAGCCCAATAAGGTTTATGATTTATACTTTTGCATTGTGAATAGATCATCACTTGAACATAAGTAATCATATGACAAAATCTATATATGTTGCTGTTATGAGAACAATCATGATGCCTTCATGTCCGTATTTTATTTTTATTGACACCTCTACCTCTAAACATGAGGACATATTTATTGTTATCGGCTTTTCGCTTGAGGACAAGCGAGGTCTAAGCTTGGGGGAGTTGATACGTCCATTTTGCATCATGCTTTTATATCGATATTTATCGCATTATGGACTATTATTTCACTTTATATCACAATACTTATGGCTATTCTCTCTTATTTTACAAGGTTTACATAAGGAGGGAGAATGCCGGCAGCTGGAATTCTGGGCTGGAAAAGGAGCAAATATTAGAGACCTATTCTGCGCAACTCCAAAAGTCCTGAAACTCCATGGAACATCTTAAAATAAATAAAGAAAAATCCTCGCCAAAGATGAAGGCCAGGGGGCCCACACCCTCCTCACGAGGGTGGGGGGCGCCCCCTACCTCGTGGGCCCCTTGGTGGCTCTCCGACGTCCATCTTCTCCTATATGAGGTCTTTCGATGAGAAAAAAAATAAGAAGGAACTTTTCGGGACGAGACTCCGCTGCTACGAGGCGGAACCTTGGCGGATCCAATCTAGAGCTCCGGCAGAGCTGTTCTGCCGGGGATACTTCCCTCCGGGAGGGGGAAATCATCACCATCGTCATCACCAACGCTCCTCTCATCGGGAGAGAGCAAGCTCCATCAACATCTTCACCAGCACCATCTCATCTCCAAACCCTAGTTCATCTCTTGTATCCAATTCTTGTTTCAAAGTCCGGGATTGGTGCTAGTAGGTTGCTAGTAGTGTTGATTACTCCTTGTAGTTGATGCTAGTTAGTTTAATTGGTGGAAGATCATATGTTCAGATCCTATATGCATATTATTACCCCTCTGATTATGAACATGAATATGCTTTGTGAGTAATTACGTTCGTTCCTGAGGACAAGGGAGAAGTCTTGCTATGAGTAGTCATGTGAATTTGGTATTCGTTTGATATTTTGATAAGATGTATGTTGTCTAGCCTCTAGTGGTGTTATGTGAACGTCGACTACATAACACTTCACCATTATTTGGGCCTAGAGGAAGGCATTGGGAAGTAATAAGTAGATGATGGGTTGCTAGAGTGACAAATGCTTAAACCCTAGTTTATGCGTTGCTTCGTAAGGGGCTGATTTGGATCCATATGTTTCATGCTATGGTTAGGTTTACCTTAATACTTTTGTTGCACTTGCGGATGCTTGCAATAGAGGTTAATCATAAGTGGGATGCTTGTTCAAGTAAGAACAGCACCCAAGCACCGGTCCACCCACATATCAAATTATCAAAGTATCGAACGCGAATCATATGAACATGATGAAAACTAGCTTGACGATATTCCCATGTGTCCTTGGGAGCGCTTTTCCTATTATAAGAGTTTGTTCAGGCTTGTCCTTTGCTACGAAAGGATTGGGCCACCTTGCTGCACTTTATTTACTTTTGTTACTTGTTGCTCGTTACAATTTATCCCGTCACAAAACTATCTGTTACCACTTATTTCAGTACTTGCAGAGAATACCTTGCTGAAAACCGCTTATCATTTCCTTCTGCTCCTCATTGGGTTCGACACTCTTACTTATCAAAAGGACTACGATAGATCCCCTATACTTGTGGGTCATCAACATGCATTCCTCCAAATGGGTGTTGGGGCCCTTGGATACTGTGGTGGATCATCGGAGGGAGCGAAACTTGAGGGACTAAGCACTGCGATATCAACGGGTGCGAGAGCAGGATCGTGATGTTCGGGAAGGGGGTTGGGGTCTTCCTCCGCCGTGGAAATTGAAGCAGCAGCAGGAGAAGAAGAAGAAGAAGAAGAGGAGGAGGAGGAGGAGGAGGAGGAAGCACTGGTAACGTTACGTGCTATACAAACGATTTTTACCCCTTCTCCGCGACAGACTTTTAAACCGTCGCCTTGCCTGTGTGTGCAATAGAGGGGTCCTTCCCACACGACCCAAAAATCGTTAGCATTAGGTGAGTGACTACTAACGATTTCTATAAAGTAAACATATGAGAAGTCATGGACTATCCCACACGTTATGCCTCGATGTTACATTTTTGATTCGAGACACATCCGAAACAATTACGTAGATATACTCATGTGGAAAATGTGGGTATCACAAATATTTAATCTACTGATGTGTTTGTGATAGGTACATTATCACACAGAGTTAAAAACTGTAAAATATGTGCGGTGCCATTACTATCGTCAACGTGTCCATTTCATAACTGTGTGTGATAGGTATTCCTATCGCACACGCGCTCCATATATGCACCATCTTCTTTTTATCTGATATTACATACGCATACAAGTTTGAAACATTTTCCATATGCCATGAATCGCACGCACATATGAGACGAAACCATGTGTGGTTGTGACGCCCTCGATTTGACCGTACACTAATCATACATGCAAATGTGTACGATCAAGATCAAGGACTCACGGGAAGGTATCACAACACAACTCTAGACACAATTTAAAATAATACAAGCTTTATATTACAAGCCAGGGGCCTCAAGGGCTCGAATACATAAGCTCGAACACACAAAAGTCAGCGGAAGCAATAATATCTGAGTACAGACATAGTTAAACAAGGTGCCATAAGATGGCTAGCACAAACTGGGATACAGATCGAAAGAGGTGCAAGTCTCCTGCCTGGGATCCTCCTAAACTACTCCTGGACGTCATCAGCGGCTTGCGCGTAGTAGTAAGCACCTCCGGTGTAGTAGGAGTCATCATCGACGGTGGCATTTATCTCCTGGGTGAAGGAAATATGCCCTAGATGCAATAATAAAGTTGTTATTTATATTTCCTTATATCATGATAAATGTTTATTATTCATGATAGAATTGTATTAACCGGAAACTTACTACATGTGTGAATACATAGACAAGCAGAGTGTCACTAGTTTGCCTCTACTTGACTAGCTCATTGAATCAATGATGGTTATGTTTCCTAACCATAGACATGAGTTGTCATTTGATTAATGGGATCACATCATTAGAGAATGATGTGATTGACTTGACCCATCCGTTAGCTTAGCACGATGATCGTTTAGTTTCTTGCTATTGCTTTTTCCATAACTATACATGTTCCTATGACTACGAGATCATGCAACTCCCGAATACCAGAGGAACACTTTGTGTGCTACCAAACGTCACACCATAACTGGGTGATTATAAAGGTGCTCTACAGGTGTCTCCGATGGTGTTTGTTGAGTTGGCATGGATCAATATTAGGATTTGTCACTCCGATTGTCGGAGAGGTATCTCTGGGCCCTCTCGGTAATGTACATCACAATAAGCCTTGCAAGCAATGCATCTAATGAGTTAGTTACGTGATGTAGCATTACGGAACGAGTAAAGAGACTTGCCGGTAATGAGATTGAACTAGGTATTCAGATACCAACGACCGAATCTCGGGCAAGTAACATACCGATGACAAAGGGAACAACGTATATCGTTATGCAGTTTGACCGATAAAGATCTTCATAGAATATGTAGGAGCCAATATGAGCATCCAGTTTCCACTATTGGTTATTGACCGGAGACATGTCTCGGTCATGTATACATGGTTCTCGAACCCATAGGGTCCGCACGCTTAACATTCGGTGACGATCGGTATTATGAGTTTATGTGTTTTGATGTACCGAAGGTAGTTCGAAGTCTCGGATTTGATCATGGACATGACGAGGAGTCTCATAATGGTCGAGATGTAAAGATCAATATATTGGAAGCCTATATTTGGACATCGGAATGGTTCCGAGTGGTTCGGGCATTTTTCCGGAGTACCGGGAGGTTACCGGAACCCCCCGGGGAGTATATGGGCCTTATTGGGCCTTAGTGGAATAGAGGAGAGGGAAGGGAAAAGAGGGAGGCGCACCCCAAGCCCAATCCAAATTGGGATGGGGGTCGTCCCCCTTTCCTTCCTCCCTCTCTCCTCCTTCCTTCCTCTCCTACTCCTACTTGGAAGGGGGGGGGGGAATCCTACTCCCGGAGGGCGCGCCATAGAGAGGGCCGGCCCTCCCCCTCCTCCACTCCTTTATATATGGGGAGGGGGCACCCCATGGACACACAAGTTGATCATTGATCTTTTAGCCGTGTGCGGTGCCCCCTCCACCATAATCCACCTCGGTTATATCATAGCGGTGCTTAGGCAAAGCCTTGTTCTGGTAGCATCATCATCACCGTCATCACGCCGTCGTGTTGATGAAACTCTCCCTCAAAGCTCTACTGCATCATGAGTTCGCGGGATGCCACCGAACTGAACGTGTGCAGATTGCGGAGGTGCCGTACCTTCGGTGCTAGATCGGTCGATCGTGAAGGCGTATGACTACATCAACCGCGTTGTCATAATGCTTCCGCTTATGGTCTACGAGGGTACGTAGACGATACTCTCCCCTCTCGTTGCTATGCATCACCATGATCTTGCGTGTGTGTAGGATTTTTTTGAAATTACTGTGTTCCTTTATAGTGGCATCCGAGCCAGGTTTATGCGTAGATGTTATATGCACGAGTAGAACACAAAGGAGTTGTGGGCGTGGGTATATACATATATTACTTGCCGTCACTAATTGATTCTTGATTCAGGGGCATTGTTGGATGAAGCGGCCCAGACCGACATTACGCGTACGCTTATGCGAGACTGGTTCTACCGACGTGCTTCGCACACAGGTGGCTAGTGGGTGTCTGTTTCTCCAGCTTTAGTTGAATCGGATTCAATGAACATGGTTCTTTCTGAAGATCAAAAAGCAATTACTATAACGCGTTGTGGTTTTTGATGCGCAGGTAAGAACGGTTCTTGCTAAGCCCATAGCAGCCACGTAAAACTTGCAACAACAAAGTAAAGGACGTCTAACTTGTTTTTGCAGATCATGTTGTGATGTGATATGGTCAATAAATGATGCTAAATTTTATTGTATGAGATGATCATGTTTTGTAACACGGTTATCGGCAACTGGCAGGAGCCATATGGTTGTCGCTTTATTGTATGAAATGCAATCGCCATGCAATTGCTTTACTTTATCACTAAGCGGTAGCGATAGTCGTAGAGGGAATAGTTGGCGAGACGACAACCACTACTAGAAATACAGGTGCGTCATTAGTGTCCTCATTACTAATGGCGCACCACACACACGGTGCGCCATTACTAACATTTTTTTTCCAAAACTACTAATGGCGCACCAAGGCACAGTGTGCCATTACTAGTTTTAACTAGTAATGGCGCGCCACACACTCCGTGCGCCACTACTAACAATTTTTTTTACTTTTTTTTCAAAACTAGTAACGGTGCACCAGGGTAGAGTGCGCCATTACTAGTTCAAACTAGTAATGGCGCACCACAACCAAGGTGCGCCATTACTAACAGTTTTTTTTGCAAAAATAGTAATGGCGCACCACCTAATAATGCGCCATTAGTAACCAGGGTTACTAATGGCGCATTATTAGGTGGTGCGCCATTAGTAACCTGAGACCAGCTAGATATTTTGGACAGCCACCTACCACACTCACTTTCTCCACTTCATTCTCTCTACCTCCTCCTCCAAGCTTGTCTCGGCTGCCTCCTCCTCCTCACCTCATTTGCACCATAGATTCACCCAAATTAAGTGGTTAGATTTCCTTTTTTGATAGGTAAGTAAGGGAAAAGCTTCTTTATGTTGCAGATCTACTTTTTTCTCCCTCCAACAACGTGCACATGCACTTTTTATGGCCTAGATCTACGTATGTTTGTGGTGTTGGATATGTTTGTGGTGTTGCATATGTTTGTGTTTGCATGTACCGGTATTTGAAATGCGATAGTTGCCAATATTTTGCCGGAATGTTGATTCATTTCCGTTTCGGCGAGAATTTGGCACTATGCATTCTTTTTGGTCCTATTTTTAGGCAAAGTCATGGCAAACTTTTTGTTCTAAAATTTCGTTTTGCTCTACCCGCAGGCGACCATGGTCCGCACGATGACCGAAGGCATCGTGAATAGGTTTTCGAGCTCCGCGAAGGCTGAGATGCTTCAAAAGAACGAGACAGAGATAAGATGTCCGTGTCGAAGATGCAAGCTGAGGAGCCTTATGGACCCGGATTCCGTACAGGTGCGGGACCACCTGCTCTTGCGTGGTTTCATCGATGGCTATCGGTGGAAAGGTGATGAAGATGATTATGAAGTCGTCCATGGGGGCCGGGCAAGAAATGAGGAAGGGCAGCAAGACAACCGCGGCGAGGGCGGGCGAGAATACGAAGAATCTCCAGGACATGATCACGAAGTAGATGTAGTACACAGTCATCATGTAGAAGATGCCGGACATGATGATGAGGAAGATGCCGGAGCAGACGAAGGGCATGATCATGAAGATGAAGATGCCGGAGCAAACGACGATGGACCATCGAGGGGCTGGGTGCAGGACCCTCATATTCAAGAGCTGCTTCTCAAGCAGACGGATAACACAAGAGCTGCCGCCGAGAGAAAGCCAAGCTGGATCAACTGGAGATAGACGCGGTTACTCCATTGTATGAAGGATGCAGGCCCGAGGATATCCGCCTGAAAGTAACGCTCATGGCTCTGGAGATGAAGGTAAAACACAAAATGACCGACGCATGCTTCGACGAGAACATGTCATTTTGGCACAAACGTTTTCCCAGGGGGAACAAATGCCCGACCAGTTTCGAGGAGGCGAAGAAAATCGTGTGTCCTCTAGATTTACCGCACGTGAAATACCATATGTGCATGAACAATTGCATCATTTATCGGGACGAGCACGCAGAGTCTACCATATGTCCGGTGTGCGGCGTCACTCGATACAAGAAGATGAAGAAAGCTCCTCGAAAAGTGGTGTGGTACTTTCCGATCACTCCTCGTCTGCAATGGTATTTCGCGGACCCTACACTAGCAAAGCTCCTGCGTTGGCACGCGGATAGGGAGGAGAAGAAGCGAGAAGATGACGAAAATGATCCGGAGATAAATAAAAAAGACAACATGCTGAGTCACCCTAAGGATGCGAGCCAGTGGCAAGCGTTGAACTTCGAACACCCAGAATTTGGGGACGATCCAAGGAACATCGTGCTGGGCGCGAGCACCGATGGAGTCAATCCGTTTGGCAGCCATAGAAGCACACATAGCACCTGGCCTGTGTTTGTGTGGATGTACAACCTTCCCCCCTGGTTGTGCATGAAGAGGAAGTACATTCACATGAGTATGCTAATTTAAGGGCCAAAACAACCAGGGAACGACATCAGTCTGTATCTGGGGCTACTGAAAGAGGAGCTAGACACGCTGTGGAAAATGCTAGCCAATACGTGGGGCGCCGCACAGAAAGAATATTTCCCTATGAGAGCCGCACTGCTCACGACGGTGCACAACTATCTCAGTTACAAATATGTCGCGGGGAAGGTGGTCCACGGATTTTCTGGATGCGTCAGGTGCATGGATGACACAATGTATCGCCAACTAGATAGAGATCCCAGGTCTTCGAAAACCGTGTTCATGGGACATCGAAGGTGGCTTCGCGATGATGATCCATGGAGAAAACACAAGGATCTGTTTGATAACCCACAAGTATAGGGGATCGCAACAGCTTTCGAGGGTAGAGTATTCAACCCAAATTTATTGATTCAACGCAAGGGGAGCCAAAGAATATTCTCAAGTATTAGCAGCTGAGTTGTCAATTCAACCACACCTGGAAACTTAGTATCTGTAGCAAAGTGTTTAGTAGCAAAGTAATATGATAGTGGTGGTAGCGGCAACAAAAGTAAAGACAGCAAAAGTAATGTTTTTGGTATTTTGTAGTGATTGTAACAGTAGTAGCGGGAAAGTAAATAAGCGAGAACCAGTATATGGAAAACTCGTAGGCACCGGATCAGTGATGGATAATTATGCCGGATGCGGTTCATCATGTAACAGTCATAACATAGGGTGACACAGAACTAGCTCCAATTCATCAATGTAATGTAGGCATGCATTCCGTATATAGTCATACATGCTTATGGAAAAGAACTTGCATGACATCTTTTGTCCTACCCTCCCGTGGCAGCGGGGTCCTATTGGAAACTAAGGGGTATTAAGGCCTCCTTTTAATAGAGAACCGGAACAAAGCATTAGCACATAGTGAATACATGAACTCCTCAAACTATGGTCATCACCGGGAGTGGTCTCGATTATTGTCACTTCGGGGTTGCCAGATCATAACACATAGTAGGTGACTATAGACTTGCAAGATAGGATCAAGAACTCACATATATTCATGAAAACATAATAGGTTTAGATCTGAAATCATGGCACTCGGGCCCTAGTGACAAGCATTAAGCATAGCAAAGTCATAGCAACATCAATCTCAGAACATAATGGATACTAGGGATCAAACCCTAACAAAACTAACTTGATTACATGATAAATCTCATCCAACCCATCACCGTCCAGCAAGCCTACAATGGAATTACTCATGCACGGTGATGAGCATCATGAAATTGGTGATGGAGGATGGTTGATGACGACGATGGTGACGAATCCCCCTCTCCGGAGCCCCGAACGGACTCCAAATCAGCCCTCCCGAGAGGTTTTAGGGCTTGGCGGAGGCTCTGTATCATAAAACGCGATGATTTCTTCTCTCATCGAAACTCAATATATGGAGGTGGAGTTGGAGTCAGAGACGCAACAGGGAGCCCACGAGGTAGGGGGCGCGCCCTAGGGAGGGCGCCCCCACCCTCGTGAGAAGGGTGTGGGCCCCCTTGTCTTCATCTTTGGCGAGGATTTTTTATTGTTTTTTCTAAGATGTTCCGTGGAGTTTCAGGTCATTCCGAGAATATTTGTTTTCTGCACATAAAACAACATCATGGCAATTCTGCTGAAAACAGCGCCAGTCCGGGTTAGTTCCATTCAAATCATACAAGTTAGAGTCCAAAACAAGGGCAAAAGTGTTTGGAAAAGTAGATATGACGGAGACGTATCAACTCCCCCAAGCTTAAACCCTTGCTTCTCCTCAAGCAATTCAGTTGGCAAACTGAAAGAAAGAAAGAAAAACTTTTACAAACTCTGTTTGCTCTTGTTGTTGTAACTATGTCAAGCCAGCATTCAAGTTTTCAGCATAGATCATAACTAACCACATTTGCAATAATTCTCAGGTCTCACAATTACTCATATCAATAACATAATCAACTAACAAGTCATAATAATAAATCTCGGATGACAACACTTTCTCAAAACAATCATAATATGATATAGCAAGATGGTATCTCGCTAGCCCTTTCTGAGACCGCAAAACATAAATGCAGAGCACCTTTAAAGATCAAGGACTGACTAGACATTGTAATTCATGGTAAAAGAGATCCAATCATAGTCATACCCAATATAAATTAACAATGATGAATGCAAATGACGGCTATGCTCTCCAGCTAGCGCTTTTTAATAAGAGGGTGATAACTCAACATAAAAGTAAATGGATAGGCCCTTCGCAGAGGGAAGCAGGGATTTGTAGAGGTGCCAGAGCTCGGCTTTGAAATAGAGATAAATTGTATTTTGAGCGATATACTTTCATTGTCAACGTAACAACTAAGCGATGGTGATATCTTCCATGCTAAACACATTATAGGCGGTTCCCAAACAGAATGGTAAATTTTATACTCCCCTCCACCAACAGGCATCAATCCATGGCTTGCTCGAAACAACGAGTGCCTCCAACATACATCAGGTCCCAGGGGGGGTTTTGTTTGCAATTAATTTTGATTTAGTTTGCATAAAGCATGGGACTGGGCATCCCGGTGACCAGCCATTTTCTCGTGAGTGAGGAGCGGAGCCACTCCTCTTGAGAATAACCCGCCTAACACGGAAGATAAGGACAGCCTTTGTTGATACATGAGCTATTCGAGCATACAAAACAGAATGTTTATTTGAAGGTTTAGAGTTTGGCACATACAAATTTACTTGGAACGGCAGGTAGATACCGCATATAGAAAGGTATGGTGGACTCATCTGGAATAACTTTGGGGTTTAAGGGATTGGATGCACAAGCAGTATTCCCGCTTAGTACAAGTGAAGGCTAGCAAAAGACTGGGAAGCGACCAACTAGAGAGCGACAACAGCCATGTACATGCATTAAAATTAATAAACATTGGATGCAAGCATGAGTAGGATATAATCCACCATGAACATAAATATCGTGAAGGCTATGTTGATTTTGTTTCAACTACATGCGTGAACATGTGCCAAGTCAAGTCACTTAAATCATTCAAAGGAGGATACCACCCCATCATACCACATCATAATCATGTCAATAGCATGTTGGTACACAAGGTAAACCATTATAACTCATAGCTAATAAAGCATGGCACAAGCAACTATGATCTCTAATTGTCATTGCAAACATATTCATAATAAGCTGAATCAAGAATGAGGGACTCATCATATTTACAAAAACAAAAGAGGTCGAGTTCATACCAGCTTTTCTCATCTCAGTCAGTCCATCATATATCATCATAATTGCCTTTCACTTGCACGACCGAACAGTGTGGATAATAATAAGAGTGCACATGCATTGGACTAAGCTGGAATCTGCGAGCATTCAATAAATAGGAGAAGACAAGGCAATATGGGCTCTTGGTTAAATCAACAATAATGCATATAAGAGCCACTTCAACAATTTAATTATGGTCTTCTCCTACTGACCCCCAAAGAAAAGAAAAGAAATAAAACTATTTACATGGGAAAGCTCCCAACAAGCAAAAGAAGAACGGGAAATATTTTTGGGTTTTCTTTTTAATTATTACTACTACAGCAGAAAAATAAACTAGTACTAATTTTTTGGTTTTTCTTAAGGTTTAACAAACACACAAGAAGAAAGCAGGAAAAAGAAAATAAACTAGCATGGATATTACAGTGAAAAAGTATGAGCACCGACATCTAGCAATGAGTGTGTGTGAACATAAATGTAATGTCGGTGAGAAATACGTACTCCCCCAAGCTTAGGCTTTTGGCCTAAGTTGGTCTATGGCCACGACTGGCCAGGCGGATATCCATAATAATAGTTGTTGGGGTCGTACTGTGATGAGGAAGAATAGTTGGGATCATATTGCTGTGCAGCAGTTATCGCCTGCTGAGCTGCAGCGTGAAGTCGAGCTGCCTCCGCTCTCCTCTCGTACTCTTCTGCCTCCTCTCTGGTAATAACATATCTTCCTTTTGTCTGTGAATCAAAGAAGGCAGGAGCAGGGAGAGTAATACGGAAAACACGTCGTTTATCAAAAATTAAACGATATAAGAGAGGTGATTCAGGCCTCTCGACAAACTGGTGCGAAGCCATAGAGTCATAATCTAAATATGCAGGAGGCAACTCCATATCACCGTCACGAATGTCTATTTCAAGAAAATGAGCTAAGCAGGTTGCATAAATTCCTCCAAAGAAATCTCCATTATGTCTATTATGATGCAACCTATGAGCTACAATGGCTCCCATATGATAAGGTTGGTCTCCTAACATAGCACTCCTAAGAATGCTGAGATCAGGGACACACATGTGACATGCTTCATCCTTAGCATCTATGCATCTACCGATGAAGAGAGCAAAATAATGTGTAGCAGGAAAGTGAATGCTCCCTATGGTAGCCTGCGTCATATCTCTAGATTCCCCTACACTTATACTAGCAAGAAAGTTTCTAAATTCAGATTTAGGGGGATCCCTAACACTACCCCATGATGGAAGTTCGCAAGCAGAAGTGAAATCCTCTAGGTCCATGGTATAAGATTTGTCATAAAGATCAAACATGACTGAAGGAGAATTACGCGAAGATGAATACTCAAACCTTCTCACAAATGAACTTCTGAGATCATGATACTGGGGGCATTTGTTAGCCTCAAAATCTTCAAGATCGGCATTGCGCAAATATGCCTTGAATTCTTCTTTAATTCCTGCATGGTCCATAAAATTTCCCGACGTCCATTCGCAAGGCCGTACTGGAGCGTCTCTTGGTGGATCCTCGTCAGCATTGCGCATAGCAATCCTGGGTCCTTGCTTCCTAGAGGAACCACCTTGGAACATCTTCCTAAACATATTGTTTTTCTCTGAAAAATTCTGAAATTTTTAGTAACTTCAAAATAAAAGTAAACCAACTTCAATAATATTGATAGCAACTACTCCTACAGGTGCCTAGAGCCTAAATCAAGCATTAGAACTACTTGGAACCATATAAATTTGACATGCAAGCTCAAGAACATGGTCACCTAAGCAGCACAAATTTGCAAAGAATAAAGCACTAGAACAAAAACTAATTGGACCAATGGAGGAGTCACATACCAAGGAACAATCTCCCCAAGCGGTTTTGCGAGAGGTGCTTTGAGCAAGGAGATCAAAAATCATAGCAAAAGTGGCTGGAACTCGTGCTTGAGTTGGTTTTTCGGGTTTGTGTGAGATAGAGGAAGAAGATGGGTGTTGGGATAAGTGGAGGAGGGCCAACATGGGCCCACAAGGCAGGGGGCGCGCCCTATAGGGGGGGGGGCGCCCACCACCCTCATGGCCAGGTGGCAGCTCCTCGCGCGGTAATTTTTGCACAGTAAATCCTCAAATATTCCCGAAAAATCATATTAAATTGGCATGTCATTCTGAGGACTTTTATTTTCGGGATATTTTTATATTGCACGGATAAGTCAGGAAACAGACAGAAAATACTATTTTTACTTTATTTAATATAAATAACAGAAAGTAAAAGTGGGGTACAGAAGTTTGTGCTTCTAGTTTCATCCATCTCATGCTCATCAAAAAGAATCCACTAATAAGGTTGATCAAGTCTTGTTAACAAACTCATTCCGATAATCATGAAACCAGAGAAATTTCGAATAACACTAAGTTACCTCAACAGGGATATGCACATCCCCAATACTAAGAATATCATATTTCTTCTTGACAGTAGGAAGAGGGAATTAAAAACCTCCAAAAATAATCGATGTAATTTTTCCAATAGAGTTGATACTATGAACTTGAGGTTGTTTCCTCGGAAAGTGTACCATATGCTCATTACCATTAACATGAAAAGTGACATTGCCTTTGTTGCAAAATAATAGCCCCTGCAGTATTAAGAAAAGGTCTTCCAAGAATAATAGACATACTATCATCCTCGGGAATATCAAATATAACAAAGTCCGTTAAAATAGTAACGTTTGCAACCACAACAGGCACATCCTCACAGATACCGACAGGTATAGCAGTTGATTTATCAGCCATTTGCAAAGATATTTCAGTAGGTGTCAGCTTATTCAAGTCAAGTCTACGATATAAAGAGAGAGGCATAACACTAACACCGGCTCCAAGATCACATAAAGCAGTTTTAATATAATTTCTTTTAATGGAGCAAGGTATAGTAGGTACTCCAGGGTCTCCAAGTTTCTTTGGTATTCCACCCTTAAAATTATAATTAGCAAGCATGGTGGAAATTTCAGCTTCTGGTATCTTTCTTTTATTAGTAATGATATCATTCATATATTTAGCATAAGGATTTGTTTTGAGCACATCAGTTAATCTCATACGCAAAAAGATAGGCCTAATCATTTCAGCAAAGCGCTCAAAATCCTCATCATCCTTTTTCTTGGATGGTTTCGAAGGAAAAGGCATGGGTTTCTGAACCCAAGGTTCCCTTTCTTTACCATGTTTCCTAGCAACAAAGTCTCTTTTATCATAATGTTGATTCATTGATTGTGGGTTATCAAGATCAACAGCAGGTTCAATTTCCACATCATTATCATTACTAGGTTGAGCATCATTATGAACATCATCATTAATATTTTTAATAGGTTCATGTTCATTACCAGATTGTGTTTCAGCATCAGACATAGAAATATCATTTGGATTATCAGGTGGTTCAGCAATAGGTTCACTAGAAGTTTGCACAGTTCTAGCATTTTTCTTCTTCTTCTTTTTAGAAGAACTAGGAACATCAATATTATTTCTTTGAGAATCTTGCTCGATTCTCTTAGGGTGGCCTTCAGGATACAAAGGTTCCTGAGTCATTCTACCCATTCTAGTAGCCACTCTAACAACATAATCATTTTTCTTACTATTCATTTCATTAAGCACTTCTTTTTGAGCCTTAAGTACTTGTTCTACTTGAGTGGTAACCACAGAAGCATGTTTGCTAACAAGTTTAAGTTCACCTTTAATATCAGCCATATAATCACCCAAGCGTCTAATCATATAAGCATTTTCTTTTAATTGTCTACCAAAATAAGCATTGAAGTCGTCTTGCTTAAACATAAAGTTATCAAACTCATCCAAGCACTGACTAGCAATTTTAGTAGGAGGGACTTCAGCTTTATCATATCTATAGAGAGAATTTACCTTTACTACCTGTGTCGGGATATCGGGATCAGGAGGTTCTTCAATAAATAAAGAATTGAGATCATATGTTTCTTCAACAGGCGGTGAATTAAGACCATGTATTTCTTCAATAGGAGGTAAATTCTTAACGTCTTCAGCTTTAATACCTTTTTCTTTCATAGATTTCTTTGCCTCTTGCATATCTTCGGGACTGAGAAATAGAACACCTCTCTTCTTTGGAGTTGGTTTAAGAATAGGCTTAGTAATTGGAGCAGGAGCTGGCTCAGGAGGTGGCTCGGGAGGTGCCCAATTATTTTCATTTGTCAACATATTATTCAATAGGATTTTAGCTTCATCCGGTGTTCTTTCCCTGAAAAGAGAACCAACACAACTATCCAGGTAATCTCTGGAAGCATCGGCTAGTCCATTATAAAAGATATCAAGTATTTCAGGTTTCTTAAGAGGATGATCAGGTGTCAGTATCAAAACTGGCAGATCTCGGGTAAGGGGTCCCGAACTGTGCGTCTAAGGCGGATGGTAACAGGAGGCAGGGGACACGATGTTTTACCCAGGTCCGGGCCCTCTTGATGGAGGTAAAACCCTACGTCCTGCTTGATTAATATTGATGATATGGGTAGTACAAGAGTAGATCTACCACGAGATCGGAGAGGCTAAACCCTAGAAGCTAGCCTATGGTATGGTTGTATGTTGTAGTTGTTGTCCTACGGACAAAAACCCTCCGGTTTATATAGACACTGGAGAGGGTTAGGGTTACACAAGGTCAGTTACAAAGGAGGAGATATCCATATCCGTATTGCCTAGCTTGCCTTCCACGCCAAGTAGAGTCCCATCCGGACACGAGACGAAGTCTTCAATCTTGTATCTTCATAGTCCAACAGTCCGACCAAAGGATATAATCCGGCTGTCCGGAGACCCCCTAATCCAGGACTCCCTCAGTAGCCCCTGAACCAGGCTTCAATGACGATGAGTCCGGCACGCAGTATTGTCTTCGGCATTGCAAGGCGGGTTCCTTCTCCGAATACATCACAGAAGAATTTGAATACAAGTATAGTGTCCGACCCTGCAAAATAAGTTCCACATACCACCGCAGAGAGAATAATATTTTCATAAATCTAATTTGCTGACTTGTTTTGGCAACACGACATTATGCCATGGCCCGGTGATTATTCGAATCGTTTCCTTTAACTAGCCCCGCACATAACGCGAGGCAGTTTTTTGACACGTCTTGTCAAAGCAAAGATCGTGTCCACTTATTACGGTATTCTCATCAATACGGGCGTGGGTAACCCAACCGCGCCATCGATTATGACGCTTGGGGGATAAGCGAGTTTTACCAGGCTAGTGGGGATGCTTAGTTTCGTCCGCCCATATAAAGGGATAAGGATTCACCTTTCCATCCACGCCTTCTTCCTCCTTTGCTCATCCGTTTTCGCACACTCGAGCTCTAGCACCCAAGTCCGTACTTCCCACCTCAACCTTCTCCAACCATGTCCGGAGCGGGAGGTAGGTGGATGGTCTCCTCCGCCATGGAGGGAGACATCAAGAAGCTGAGGAGAGCCGGATACCTATCCGACGACATCGCGTACCGGCTCCCAGATGAGGGGCAGCTCATCCCCACCCCCAGGCCCCATGAGAGGGTAGTGTTCCTCACCCATTTCCTCCGCGGACTGGGATTCCCTCTCCACCCATTCGTCCGGGGGCTCATGTTCTACTACGGCCTGGATTTCCACGATCTGGCCCCGAACTTCATCCTCAACATCTCGGCGTTTATCGTCGTGTGCGAGGCCTTCCTCCGCATCAAGCCCCACTTCGGCTTATGGCTGAAGACCTTCAATGTCAAGCCGAAGGTTGTGGGCGGCCGCCAGGCGGAGTGCGGAGGTGCCATGGTGGGCAAAATGCCCAACGTTACATGGCTCGAGGGCTCCTTTGTGGAAACCATAAAGGGGTGGCAATTGGGGTGGTTCTACATCACCGAGCCGCGTGACCCTACATGGGCAGCGGCCCCCGAGTTCCAATCTGGCATCCCCATGCGGCTCACCTCCTGGAAAGAGAAGGGCCTGTCCTGGGGTAGTTCGGGAGAGCTAACCGGACTCCAAACATGCATTCAAAACATGGTGAACAAGAAGCTCAAACTTGTCAACGTAGTCCAGGTCATGCTCCACCGCCGGATCCTCCCGTGCCAACAACGGGACTTCAACTTGTGGGAGTTCGACCCGACGCAGCACCAAACTCTGAACAGGCTCTTCGACACAACTCACAAAGATGCCTGGAAGGTGCTGTTCAAAAGCGCCGAGGTCCCCCCTCCCATTACTGAGGATCGCGGATTCAGCGTGAAGCGCCAAGCCAGTGCGGTAAGCTGCTTTACCTTTCACAGGATACTTATTTTTTATAGATTGACTCCATGCGGGATCTAAACTCCCGTACCTTTGACAGGACTGGCAGGAGATAGCCGGACAGATCGATTGTCTGGCTCCTTTGCCCGAAGGCCCAGCAGACACTCTTCTGGTGAAGATGCTGACTCCGGCTCCTTATACAGTGCCGGAGAAGACCAAGAAGGCCAAGGGAACCCGAAGGAGTTCCCGACGCCAGGCATCGTCGGACTCACCGTCCGATGACTCTGCGGCGCACTCCTCCCCCGAAGACGAGGAAGAAGAAGAAGATGCTCCCCCTCTAGTTGGGGGAGATAAGAAAAGGAAGGCCGCCCCAACTGGGGGGGCCGAGGGGTCCAAGAAGGGGAGAACTCTCCTTCCGGACTACTCTACCACCGCCGCCGATGGCGAAGACGAGTGGCTGCCCAGGGCCAAGCCCCCGGGGAAGTCGTAAGTATTCGGATACCATAGTAAGTCATAGTATTCCTTTGCCGCACTACTTTACCTAACGCCGGAATATGATTATGCAGGCCGCCCCGAGCCCGTATCGATGTATCATCGGACGGCTCCCTGGGCTCGCCGGACATGGATAGCGATCCAGTTTCGACCGCCACCTCCCCCTATCCTACGGACGACGCTGAGCTGCTGTCTCACGAGGCACCGGGTCGAGGGGAGGCAGTCCCGGAGGCGCCTCAAGGCGGCCTCCCGGACTCTGGGAGCCTAGGGGACAAGGCCCCTGAGAGCTCTGAGTTCGGCCCTCAGCCGAACACCGCACCGGAACCTCCAGTGGTTCCGGGCTCGGGCAGGCGACCTCCTTCTAAGAGGGGCAAGACGCCTGTGCCGGTGACCTCTGTCCATCCAGAGGCGCCGGACAATCTGCTGGAAGCGCTTCACGGCACTTCCATCGACGAGGAGCACCATACTATTATGAGTGCGGTGGTCCAGAAGGTTCAGTCCACCAAGAGCGGATTGACTGAAGCCTGTGCTAGCCTTCTAACAGGCTTTGAGGTAAGTGTTTTAAAATATAGGAAAAATATTACCGCATAGGCAGTAGCCCCTGATGCTTTGTTCGGTGTTCACAAAGAAAATCCGAACAGAGGATCAAATAATATCGCAGGAGTCTAATATAAGTATGTCAATATGCGTATGCAGGCCTCGCTACTGGCGTCCGCCGCACTGACTGCGGAGGTTGCTGTACTGAAGCAGGACCTCGAGGGGTCCAAGAAAGAGCTCGGCCTTGCCAAGAGGCAGCTCAAGGAGAACAAGGGTAAGTAATACCCTGTCTATAGATATGTATATATGAAAAAAAGACGCGATTACAAAATGACAGGATCATCATATATCTGCCAGGGGCCACGACCGAGGTGGCGACCCTGAAGCAAGCGCTAACCAAGGCCGAAGATAAAGCGGCCAAGGAGCGCACCGAGCGGGAAAAGCAAGAGGCTTGGGTGGGCGAGGTGCAGCAAGAGCTCCAGGATCTCGTGACGAAGTATGAGGCGTTGGAGCTTGACTCGAAGACGCGATAGTCTGAGCTTGCCTCGGCCCTCGAGAGCGCGAAAAGTGCCAAGGCCGAAGCCCAAAAGGCCCTCCAGGAGATCGACGCGATGAAGAAGATAGTGGCGGGTAAGGCATTCTATATGCAGAGCAAGCATGCAAAAGTAAATTACCGATTACTTACCCAAATTCAGAGCTCTCCAGGAGCATTCGCAGATTTGCCCCGCAGCGTGTCGGATGCCGCACAGTTTTACCAGGCCGAGGAGGGAAGCTCAATGGAGAAGCTATTCTCGTCTCAGTATACTGGGACCGAACACCCGATGCCTCTGAGCGACCAGCTAAAGCAGCTGGTCGAGCTGCACAAGGCGGCCGAACAGGCCATGAAGGGCCTTATAGTCCGGCTGTGGCCTGGCGACGCCCTTCCGAACAGCTACTTTGGCCTGGTGAGGCGGCTTGTGGATGCTTGTCCATGGCTGGAGGTCGTCAAGCGGTCCGCCTGCATCAAAGGTGCACGCCGGGCTTTCGCCCATGTGAAGGTGCAGTGGGCCAAGCTAGACGCCGTGAAGCTGATCAAGGAAGGGCCGCCGTAGGGCAAAGAGCATCGCACCCCCGAAATTTATTATGAGGGTGTCCTGAAGGGTGCCGGTCTTGTAGAGGACGAATGTTCCAAGGATGTAATATTTGAGTAAACTTGCTCGTGTGATCCTATGTAATGAAAACTTGTTTCATATGCGCTATGCAACGCTTGTGTGAAATTAAAATATTACCTTCTGTTTGGCCGTTTATCCAATCTGAGAGATGGCTAGTCCTCGGCTTCTGCCCCCATGCCACGAGTGCTGGGGTGTTCGGGATAAACCTGAGCACTCTTGTTCCCATATTTGGGTCCTTCGAGGGAGGTGCTCAGCACAACGAACAAGGCAACCGGACTAATAATGCTTTATCACTCTCACTTAGCCATAGAATTCTATAATTTTAAATTTCGGTGAAGCCCCTGGTATTCGGAAGGCCGAATTCGGGGCGCGAT
The DNA here is from genome assembly GCF_018294505.1 of Triticum aestivum. Taxonomy (NCBI): domain Eukaryota; kingdom Viridiplantae; phylum Streptophyta; class Magnoliopsida; order Poales; family Poaceae; genus Triticum; species Triticum aestivum. Next base: position 436,345,026 of record NC_057812.1, on the reverse strand, counting down.
ACATGCCTTTAAGCCGGACAGGGCCAGCCCCTCGCCCTAAGCAGCATAAGTCTTTAGGGACTCGAAAACCTCGCCGAACAGCAACCAGTCTCTTGCCGCATCATGATAGTCAGTTTTAGCTTTCTCTACTGAGGTGCTAAGCCCGGCAGAACCGGGGCACAATCATAGTAGTTCTCCTAGCGCTACCTTAGCTGATAGAGCGGAACGTAAGGTACCAAAACATAGGAGCCGGGCAAACCCAACATTTGACCAAAGACATGATTCAGAGCTGATGCATATAATGATATAAGTTCGGGGTGCCGCACTTGTGGAAGTGTTCGGACTTTTCACACCATATTGTGGGGTACGTAAGCCCTTGGTGTATTGGCCGTACCAAAGTGTACGGTTGCAAGGCGTCGTTAATGAACACATATATATAACAAGAATGCAATAATAGTCGTAATGTTATGCATTGTTTATTAAAAATGTGCATTAAAGCAAAATGATACAGATAGTGCGATTAGCAAAGAGTAGGACTATGTCCCTTCCAAGGGCAAGCTGAGGAATAGTATTAAATCAAATATTTCACTCATTATTGTAATCGACCTGGGAATTCTGTGGTGTGACGTAGCTGTCTGCCTCCTTGGTTGCTGCATCATGTCTTCGGCAATAGTGCTGCCGGACAGGGTTTCCAGAGATTAAGGTCCTGAAAAAGAGAAAAATAACCAAACGGGAAAGCCCCTAGTGTGGTTTAAGCCGCGTCTTGGGGCGTGCCGCAGTGTGCCCCCTCCCCACCCGTGCCCATGGTATTTTTAATGCGTAATTATGTACACGTGGCACGAGTTTCGCTGTTTGGCTGAGACTGGGGTGGGGGCCGCATTGCTATGCGAGCTCAGATCGCGCCAGGCGGTCGAGTTGCCGATTGCTCCGAGCGCGCTTGAAGGTGTCCGGGTCTTGGAACGCCGAACTGGTGGATTGCCTTGAGAGGCTGTTTTGCGCTTCTGCTGCGAGGGCCGCAGTGTGCTCCTCTGTTCGGAGAGAGTGCTCTGTGTTTCCATTGACTGTAATAACCCCGCGAGGTCCTGGCATCTTGAGCTTGAGGTATGCATAATGCGGTACCGCATTGAATCTTGCAAATGCGGTTCGCCCGAGCAGTGCATGATAACCACTGCAGAATGGGACTATATCGAAGATTAACTCTTCGCTTCAGAAGTTATCCGGGGATCCGAAGACCACTTCCAGTGTAATTGAGCCTGTGCAATGGGCCTCTATGCCTGGAATGATGCCCTTAAATGTCGTTTTTGTGGGTTTGATCCTTGAGGGGTCTATACCCATTTTGCGCACTGTGTCCTGATAAAGCAGGTTCAGGCTGCCGCCGCCATCCATAAGGACTTAAGTGAGATGAAATCCATCAATGGTTGGGTCCAGAACCAGTGCAGCGAATCCGCCATGACGGATACTAATGGGATGGTCCCTGCGATCGAAAGTGATCGGATAGGAGGACCATGGGTTGAACTTTATGGTGACTGGTTCTAACGCATATACGTTCGTGACCGCACGCTTCCGCTCCCTCTTGGGGATGTGGGTTGCGTATATCATGTTCACCGTCCGCACTTGTGGGGGAAACCTCTTCTGTCCTCCGGTCTGTGGCTGCCGGGGCTCCTCCTCGTCATCGCTATGTGGCCCCTTGTCCTTGTTTTTGGCAATTAACTTGCCGGCCTGCTTGAACACCCAACAATCCATGTTAGTGTGATTGGCTAGCTTTTCTGGGTGCCGTGTATTTGACACGAGCGATCGAGTATACGGTCCAAGTTGGACGGATCCGGCGTACTTTGTTTGAATGGCTTTTTCCGCTGACCGGGTTTAGAGCCTTTGAATCCGGCGTTGACTGCCGTATCCTCGGTATTATCGCTGTTAATGCGGCGCTTATGTTTGTTGCGACGTGACCTGCTATTGCCGTCCTTGGTATCCGAAGTACCATGGTTCTTCGATATGTTATTACGCGAGCCAGCCAGTTGTCTTCTCCCACAGAAAAGCGGGTCATGAGTGTCGTGAGGGCTGCCATAGATTTCGGCTTTTCCTGACCAAGGTGCCGGGCTAGCCATTCATCGCGGATGTTGTGTTTGAAAGCCGCTAGGGCCTCTGCATCCGGACAGTCGACAATTTGATTTTTCTTTGTTAGGAACCGAGTCCAGAATTGCCTGGCCGATTCTTCTGGCTGCTGAATTATGTGGCTCAAGTCATCGGCATCTGGTGGCCGCACATAAGTGCCCTGAAAGTTGTCAAGGAATGCGGCTTCCAGATCTTCCCAACAACTGATGGACTCGGCTGGCAAGCTGTTAAGCCAATGTAGCGCTGGTCCCTTGAGATTTAGTGGGAGGTATTTGATGGCGTGTAAGTCATCACCGCGGGCCATGTGGATGTGGAGGAGGAAATCCTCAATCCATACTGCGGGATCTATTGTGCTGTCGTATGATTCAATATTTACAGGTTTGAAACATTCTGGGATTTGATGATCCATTACTTCATCTGTGAAGCATAAGGGGTGTGCGGCGCCTCTGTATTGGGCTATATCGCAACGCAGCTCGAATGGGTCTTGCCTGCTGTGTTTGGCCCGACCGGATTTGCTTTTACTGTATCCGGCGTGACGTTTATCGTCTCGCAGAGTGGCGCGCCCTCATGATCCATAGATCGATCTTGCATGCTTTGCTTTGTCCTCCAATATGTCTTGCAGGTCTGGCGTATCTCCCCATGCCTTTTTATTTGAATGGCGTCGGGGTGCAGGCTGAGTTTTTGGCTGGAATGCCTCTCTATCGCGGCCACGAGGTGGCCGATCAGCCGTATCATACGCTTCTTCCTCCAGTCGGGGTAGCAACCTGCACTTTGGGTAACTCTTGGAGGGGCTCTCGAGTTTATATTCCTCGGCCGCGAGGACTTCAGTCCATCTGTCAGCTAGCTGATCCTGATCAGCTTGAAGCTGCTGCTGCTTTTTCTTAAGGCTATTTGCCGTGGCTATAAGCCGGCGTTTGAAGCGCTCTTGTTCGACGGGATCCTCTGGCACAGTGAATTCGTCGTCGCCGAGGCTTGCCTCGTCTTTGGAGGGGGGCATGTAATTATCATCCTCCTCTTCTCCATCTTCCGCTCTCTCAGGAGGGATGGCTCCTCCATCCTCCTGCTCTCAATCTTGCTGGAGGGGATTGTTGTTGTCTTCGGCACTATCCGGAGTATTATTATCTCCTGTGCCGGTATCACCACTTTTGCTTTGGCGGGACTTAGAGCGGTGCCGCTGACGTCGGCGCTTGTGTTGCTTCTTGGAGGGGTCATCCTTTGCTATCTCGTCGCCATTGCCTTCTTTGAGTGTATCCACCATGTATATATCGTATGATGAGGTGGCTGTCCAGTGCCCTATGTGCGGTGGTTCCTCTTCGCCTCCCGCACGTCGTCCATACCGTCGATGTCTTCGGAGTCGAAGTCGAGCATGTTGGTTAAGTCATCGACAGTGGCTACTAAGTGGGTGGTGGGTGGGCCTCGAATTTCTTCGTCGTCCGCATCCCAGTCCTGCCGGACATAGTTCGGCCAGGATCCTCCTGACAAGGAGAGAGACTTTAATGAGTTCAATATGTCGCCAAAGGGCAAGTGCTGAAAAATATCCGCGGAGGTAAACTCCATGATCGGCGCCCAATCGGATTCGACAGGAACGGGCACAGGCGGTTCGGAGTCCGTGGCTGGAGAAAGATCCGGCAGTTTAACAGCACGGCTCTCGTGCAAGGTAAGGTCGATGTTTGGCTCGATCACCACTGAGGGTAAGGCCTCCGTGGCGGGGTCTATCCACCCGTCCATGGATGGCGCAACTGGCTCTGAATTGAGGGTTGGAGCGGCTGCTTGTGCGATATCCTGGACACTGTCCGATGGTAGAGCTAAATTGTACTCATCGTGACCGCGTGACGCACAAGGCAGAGGCTCGAATCCGTCGAAGATCAAGTCTCCACGGATATCGGCCGTGTAGTTTAAGCTTCCAAACCTGACCTGGTGGCCAAGGGCGTAACTTTCAATCTGCTCCAGATGGCCAAGCGAATTGGCCCGCAGTGCAAAGCTACCGAACACAAAGATCTGTCCGGGAAGAAAAGTCTCACCCTGGACTGCATCGCCATCGATGATAGTAGGAGCCATCAAGCCTAATGGCGACGGCACAGAGGAACTCTCAATGAAAGCACCAATGTCGGTATCAAAACTGGTGGATCTCGGGTAGGGGGTCCCGAACTGTGCGTCTAAGGCGGATGGTAACAGGAGGCAGGGGACACGATGTTTTACCCAGGTTCGGGCCCTCTTGATGGAGGTAAAACCCTACGTCCTGCTTGATTAATATTGATGATATGGGTAGTACAAGAGTAGATCTACCACGAGATCAGAGAGGCTAAACCCTAGAAGCTAGCCTATGGTATGATTGTATGTTGTAGTTGTTGTTGTCCTACGGACTAAAACCCTCCGGTTTATATAGACACTGGAGAGGATTAGGGTTACACAAGGTCGATTACAAAGGAGGAGATATCCATATCCGTATTGCCTAGCTTGCCTTCCACGCCAAGTAGAGCCCCATCCGGACACGAGACGAAGTCTTCAATCTTGTATCTTCATAGTCCAACAGTCCGGCCAAAGGATATAATCCGGCTGTCCGGAGACCCCCTAATCCAGGACTCCCTCATCAAGCAAAGCATTAAGTAACTTGAGAAGCCTCCCCCAAGCTTGTGGGAGACTCTCTTCTTTAATTTGCATGAAGTTGTATATTTCCCTCAAAGCAGCTTGTTTCTTATGAGCAGGGAAATATTCAGCAGAGAAGTAATAAATCATATCCTGGGGACTACGCACACAACCAGGATCAAGAGAATTAAACCATATCTTAGCATCACCCTTTAATGAGAACGGAAATATTTTGAGTATATAAAAGTAACGCGATCTCTCATCATTAGTGAATAGGGCAGCTATATCATTTAACTTAGTAAGATGTGCCACAACAGTTTTACATTCATAGCCATAAAACGGATCAGTTTCAACCAAAGTAATTATATCAGGATCAACAGAGAATTCATAATCCTTATCAGGAACACATATATGTGAAGTAGAAAAAGCAGGGTTAGGTCTAATTTTATCTCTAAGTGATTCTTTGTTCCATTTAATTAATAACCTCTTAAGCTCATATCTATCTTTGCAAGCAAAAATAGCGGTAGAAGATTCCATATCAAAAAGATAACCCTCAGGAATAACAGGCATATTTTCATCATCACTATCATCATTGTATTCAGATTCAATAATTTCTTTTTCTCTGGCCCTAGCAATTTGTTCATCAAGAAATTCACTAAGGGGCACAGTAGTATCAGGCATAGAAGCAGTTTCATCATAAGTATCATGCATAGCAGAAGTGACATCATCAATAACATGTGACATATCAGAACGAATAACAGAAGCAGGTGTAGGTGTCGCTAACTTACTCATAACAGAAGGTGAATCAAGTGCAGAGCTAGATGGCAGTTCCTTACCTCCCCTCGTAGTTGAGGGATAGATCTTGGTTTTTGGATCTCTCAAGTTCTTCATAGTGTCCAGCAGATATAAATCCCAAGTGACTCAAAGAATAGAGCTATGCTCCCCGGCAACGGCGCCAGAAATTAGTCTTGATAACTCACAAGTATAGGGGATCGCAACATCTTTCGAGGGTAGAGTATTCAACCCAAATTTATTGATTCGACACAAGGGGAGCCAAAGAATATTCTCAAGTATTAGCAGCTGGGTTGTCAATTCAACCACACCTGGAAACTTAGTATCTGCAGCAAAGTGTTTAGTAGCAAAGTAATATGATAGTGGTGGTAGTGGCAGCAAAAGTAAAGACATCAAAAGTAATGTTTTTGGTATTTTGTAGTGATTGTAACAGTAGCAGCGGGAAAGTAAATAAGCGAGAACTAGTATATGGAAAACTCGTAGGCACCGGATCAGTGATGGATAATTATGCCGGATGCGGTTCATCATGTAATAGTCATAACATAGGGTGACACAGAAGTAGCTCCAATTCATCAATGTAATGTAGGCATGTATTTTGTATATAGTCATACGTGCTTATGGAAAAGAACTTGCATGGCATCTTTTGTCCTACCCTCCCGTGGCAGCGGGGTCCTATTGGAAACTAAGGGATATTAAGGCCTCCTTTTAATAGAGAACCGGAACAAAGCATTAGCACATAGTGAATACATGAACTCCTCAAACTATGGTCATAACCGGGAGTGGTCCCGATTATTGTCACTTCGGGGTTGCCGGATCATAACACATAGTAGGTGACTATAGACTTGCAAGATAGGATCAAGAACTCACATATATTCATGAAAACATAATAGGTTCAGATCTGAAATCATGGCACTCGGGCCCTAGTGACAAGCATTAAGCATAGCAAAGTCATAGCAACATCAATCTCAGAACATAATGGATACTAGGGATCAAACCCTAAAAAAACTAACTCGATTACATGATAAATCTCATCCAACCCATCACCGTCCAGCAAGCCTACGATTGAATTACTCACGCACGGCGGTGAGCATCATGAAATTGGTGATGGAGGATGGTTGATGATGATGACGACGACGAATCCCCCTCCCCGGAGCCCCAAACGGACTCCAGACCAGCCCTCCCGAGAGGTTTTAGGGCTTGGCGGCGGCTCCGTATCGTAAAACGTGATGATTTGTTCTCTCTGATTTTTTTCTCATCGAAACTCAATATATGGAGGTGGAGTTGGAGTCGGAGACATAACAAGGGGCCCATGAGGTAGGGGGCGCGCCCTAGGCACGCGCGCGCAGGGGGGGGGGGCGCCCCCCACCCTCGTGAGAAGGGTGTGGGCCCCCTGGTCTTCATCTTTGGCGAGGATTTTTTATTGTTTTTTCTAAGATGTTCCGTGGAGTTTCAGGTCATTCCGAGAATATTTGTTTTCTACACATAAAACAACATCATGGCAATTTTGCTGAAAACAACGTCAGCCCGGGTTAGTTCCATTCAAATCATACAAGTTAGAGTCCAAAGCAAGGGCAAAAGTGTTTGGAAAAGTAGATACGACGGAGACGTATCACTGTTCGATGGTGAAACCGAACCCCGAAGACGCTCGCGTACGAGGAGCGGCAAGGAAATAGACGAGCTGTTGAAAAAGTGGAAAGAGTGCCCGGAGCAGGGAAAGAAGCGAAAGGCGCCAGAGCCGCTGCTGAAGGTATGGAAAACGAGGTGTGTTTTCTAGGACTTGCCGTACTGGAAGATCCTCCGTGTGCCTCATAGCCTTGATGTCATGCATATCACGAAGAACGTGCACGAGAGTCTGCTTGGTACCCTTCTCAACATGCCAGAGAGGACCAAAGATGGCCGAAAGCAAGGGCAGACTTGAAATCAATGGGCATCAGGGAGGAGCTTCATGCTAATGATGATGATGATGAGGCGAAGTAGGACACAGAAAGTCGTCGCAGAGGCAAAAAAGCCAAGAAGACCGGAAATGACTACCCTCCCGCGTGCTTCACTCTAAGTTAGGAGGAGATCGATCAGTTTTTCACCTGCCTCGTAGGAGTAAAACTTCCTTACGGTTACGCGGGAAGATAAGCAGATACCTAGACTCAACGAAGCAGAAGTTCAACGGGATGAAGTCTCACGACTGTCACGTGCTGATGACGCAGATACTTCCAGTTGCAATCCGTGGGATCATGGACGCACACGTCCGTGAAATGCTATTTGGCCTATGCAACTTTTTCGACATCATCTCTCGGAAGTAGGTTGGCGTGAGGCAACTCAGAAGGCTACATGAAGAGATCGTGGTGATACTATGCAAGCTTGAGATGTACTTCCCGCCCGCATTCTTCGATGTTATGGTGCATCTGCTGGTCCATATCGTGGAGGATATCATCCAACTCGGGCCGACGTCTGCATAACATGATGCGGTTCGAAAGGATGAATGGTGTCGTCAAAGTATACGTTCGCAACATGTCACGTCCACAGGGAAGCATAGCCAGGGGCTTTCTGACCGAAGAGTGCATCTCCTACTGCACGAATTATCTAGGCATCGAGAACCCCGTTGGTCTGCCCGTCAACAGGCACCTCGGCAGGCTCGCTGGATGGGGTCACCGCGATGGTCGCCGCAAAATGCATGTCGACTTCGAGGGTCGACTCACCGACTTTGAAAGAGCAAACCTAGTCGCGCTACAACACATAGACGTGGTCGATCCTTGGGTGGTAGAGCACAAAACCTTTATTGAGAAGACGTACAATGATCGAGGCCAACAGAGGACGGATGGAGATATAATCAAAGAGCACAACTCATGTTTCACGCGTTGGTTCAAGGAGAATCTTCTGTCGTACCCTTTACATGAGGATTCTTCTGCGGAAGAAAAACTCATATTCGCCTTGTCACAGGGCGCCGAGCATAACCTGATGACCCATGAGGCGTACGATATCAATGGCTACACATTCTACACCAAGGACAAGGACATGAAGAGCGATGGTTATCAGAACTCCGGGGTAATGACGGAATCCTACACCGGTAACGACAAGGACAGATACTACAGAAGGATCGAGGAGATCTCGGAGCTGAGCTACGCTGGAGAGAAGGTCCCGATGTTCCGTGTCAGATGGGCCAAGAGCGTCCTAAAAGAAGACCGGTATTTCACCACCATGGTTATACCCGAAGCCAAATCCAAGACCGCGGGCGCAAACGTCACCGCGAAAAATGAGCCATGGGTACTGGCTTCCCAAGTGGACCAATGCTTCTTCATTACCGACCCGTTAAAGCCCAGTCGTGTTGTCGTGAGGAGAGGCAAAAGGAAGATCATTGGAATGGATGGAGTCGCCAATGAGCAAGACTTCGACAAGTACGGCGACCCGAAGATGGAACATGACGGCGACGATGAAGTGCCATACACCACAAGAAGAAGCAGGACCACCCTACCTAAAGGACGTCCGTTCAACAGAAGAACTCAATTTGCAAAAAAGAAGGGCAAGAAGATTGTGAAAAGATAGCTAGTTAAGATCGATTGTATTTAAATCGTAGTCTTCATTTCTCGATTGTATTTCGACATATGGAAATGGGCGGCACTTTTTGAATTCATGAATATTTTGAAATCTGATGGTATTTTTTCATATTCATAAATGTTTTCTAAAAATTATTAGATGCAACTAAAAATCCAAAAAATAACAAATTTGATGATATTTTTTCATATTCATAAATGTTTTCATATTCATATTTTTTGATAAATGTTTTGAAATCTGATGATATTTTTCCACATTCATAAATGTTTTCAAATTTGATCGTCATTTTCTAAAAAATTATTAGATGCAACTAAAAATCCAAAAAAAAGTTGGTAATGGCGCACCAGGGGAGGGTGCGCCATTGCTATGAAGGTATTTATGGCGCACCCGAATGAGGTGCGCCATTGATATACAAATTTTTATTTTTATTTATTCTTGTATTTTATTTTTCAGTGTTCCTTTTTCTGCTTAAATTTCATGGGCATTTTTTGAATTCATGAATATTTTTTCAAATTTGATGATATTTTTTTCATATTCATAAATGTTTTACCAATTCACAATGAATGCAACTAAAAATCTAAAAAAAATTACTAATGGCGCACGGCTAGGTGGTGCGCCATTGCTATAAAAAAACTATGGTGCGCCATTGCTATCCAAAAAAAGTTACTAATGGCGCACCGCTAGGTGGTGCGCCATTGCTATCCCTCCCTCGACTAAAATCCCAACCCCCAATCTCACATCTCTCTCAGCCCCCCACTACGCGCCGTTGCCCCGACCCACTGCGCCGCCGCCCCTACATGCGCTGCCACCCCCTCGCCCCCGCCGCCTCCTTCTCCCCATCCTCCCCTTCCCCCACACCCTCCCCCGCTCCACCTCACCGCC